>NC_143040.1:57464249-57764249 GCF_057628025.1 Oncorhynchus mykiss
TTTGCTTTCTGTTCACACACAGTCAGGGTTGGAGTAAAAGTATGGGTGAGGAAAGAACAGAGCAATATACAAATACATTCCTCTACATTCCGGAATACATTCCGTTTCGACCAGAAGCGGTGCCTCCGCTTGACAACTCTTCACTGCTAAAGGTTGTCCGCTTTGTGGGCGTAGGCGTGAACCTATAGAGAGTAAGTAAGTAAGTAAATACATTTTGAAAATGTAAAAAAACGATGCATTATTAGCTAGCTAGCTAGTTAGCTACAGCAGGCCACTGTGTGTAGGCTAATGAACTGCTTATTAGCTATCTAGCTTGCCAACTTTACATATTATAGCTAAGTGAAATATCATCAGCTAGTTAACTTCATATCTATCTTGCTATCTTGATGTAAGCCTATTTATCATTGTAAATTAAAATATCATGCCCCAAATTAGTTTAAAGATAACAGCAATGGAAGAGGGTGAAAGGATTTTCTGCTCCAGTTGTCAGAAAAAGGAGTAGGTGTACTAGTTAGATTGTGGGATGACATTAGGCAGATTGTGGGATGACATTAGGAAAATATTCTCCAGTTCTAGTCCCTAGAGAGGAAAACTATGGAGACAGACAGAGAGATATTAGTCCGTGCTGTCTAATTGAAATACAATGAAGCCTGTTTCTTTGTGATGTCTGTCCTCAGATATGGAGAGCTGCAAAAGCCTGTCTGTAGATGAAGAGGTCCCAGTGAATGTCCCAAGAGACTGCTGGCATATCCTTATATGCCATGAGTTGTATGTGTACTTATGTTAGTAAATGTTTTATACAACATTACAGTTAAAAGTCACACATAATGTAGGCTACAAACGTATTACAACTGTAGCAGGCCAATCCTTCTCCCAGAGGTCTGCTGGGTGTGCAGGCTTCTGTTCCAGATCAGCACTAACACTCCCGATTCAACTTATCAAACCTAATGAGTTGATAATAATGTGTATTATTTCTGTGCTGGAATAGAAGTCTGCTCACTCAGTAGATCAGGAAGTGGAACAAGGTTGGCCACCTCTGGTAGGGACTGTCGTGACGTGGCTATCATTGATGCTGTTATTTTAATAAATCAATTAACTATGTTTAATTATTAGACATGATTAAATGAATCAGGTAACAATTAACTCATTAGCAATCTTGGGGCACCACGGGAAAAGTTAGTTTAATGACTTAGCGTTTCCCGAATTAAGAATCAGAATATATATCAGAATATATCGTTTTCATACCAGTCATCCATTAATCATTATTACCTCATATCAGTTTCATTCTGAAAGTCGTTGACTTCATATATCTGCACAAACCCTTGTCTAAATGATGATTCACCGATACACAAATTGGCTTAATTATTTATTTACTAACTAACTAAAGAATCACACAGAAATACACAGAGTGGGCTTATTGTACATACATGTGGAAAATACGCTCATCGTAAATATGGATATTTAGCACCCTAACAACCACTCATTCGGATGGATTTAGAAATGCAACACATATTTACACTTGTATGTCTTTGTTGTCTCTTTTGAAATCTATCTATGGGGAGTCAGTTTGACAGAGGTCTCTGATTTGTCCACCAGAGGTCACTATGTCCTTTGTAGTTGTAGTAGTAGGCTTCTTTGTCTCGGAGTGTTCATTAGACAAGATCCTTCAGAGGTGGTCTTTGGTCGAGTTTACTAGACTAAAGTACATAAACAGCTGCAGACTGAACGTTCCTGTGTAGTCTAGAGAGTTTCTATCAATTTCGTGACATTCAGCTCACGCTGTCGGTCACGCTGGTCTGTATTGAAATTGCAACCATTTCAGCGTATTCAGCTCGCGCTGCACGTATACCTGTTTAATATGTTAATTCTTCAGCGAGTCCTTTTATGCACTCGCCTTGGAGGGCGGTTCCATCACGTTGCCACAATGTCTGTGCTCACGTTGCCGTGGTTACTGACTTGGCAAAAGTTTAAATGAAAAACAGTTATCTAATTAAGAAGGCTAAAATCATGTTTAATCTTATCACAAATGGTTTCAAATTTAATCATATAAAATTACAACATTTAGATGTAAATCTGATAACTGGGATGTATACATTTGTAGAGTTACCATTATCTTGTAATACCATCCTTAATGACCTTACAAAACAATATACTTTTGCCATAATTATTGTTTGGATCCCCACAAACCATTTCCCATATTTTTTATGTTACAAATATTGTTTCATTATCCACTGTTGGATGTTAGAGTTTTGGCGTCCGATTCTCTCTCTACACACATCATATTCCTTTGTTCAATGCTGCCGGGCCAGAGAGAGAAAGTTTACGACTGGTCGTTAAAGTTATAAAACTGGCCCACTTCCCCCCTTCCTCTCTAGTGGGAGAGGGGGGGGGGGGGCTCTCTTTTATCCTCACCCTGGAAGGAAAATCATGACAGGACTTTTTTGTTCACCTAGAAATGATGCTTTAGTAATAGTAGCTTACTTACTAAGATGTCTGACATTTATAAACAAGTTAGATTATTTGTACATTTTGAAATTATATTTAGATTAATTTATGTTGATTAATTGAAGTTAAGTTTTTAAACTTGTTTTAATTGTTAACTTAAAAACAATATTTAAGAAGAACTTGTGTCAACGTTCATTCATTTTGCAATAAAAAGGTGTGAAGGGGATCTGTCTTGAATTTGCTGTGTTACTTTGTTGCTTTCTCAAACTAACATTACATTTTTGTCCAGATGTGAGCTCTCCAATCGGTTTTATTTGATTGTCACTCTGTCTCAGGATATCAGCCATGTGAACCCATTTTGCAGTTTATCATAATGTCATGCATCACCAATGCAGCCATAGGCCTACAGTAGGATGGCAAAACTGACCTAATGAACATGTGCAATCAATGTGTGTTTGTCATTGTATATCTGAAGCAGAGAAAAGCTAAACTCACACATCAATTGTATATTGTTGAGCTAGCTATATGTTCTCAATTTAAAAATTATACCAGTAGATCATGAATATGATGCTAACCATAAGCCAGATTTTCTACATTATTTTTCTGACATGAAATTGTTTAGTGCAAATGCAACCCTAGGTACAGTGTTGTACATGAAAATAAGGAGCTGACAATTTGTAGGGTAATTAAAATGTCAAAAAGGAAAATAATGGGGCATGGGGAGCATTGTAATTATACCTTGTTTATTTGCTGAGAATGATTTCAGAATACAGAGACAAAATCAGAAGGTCAATGGCATGGAGGAGGATTGTAGAGATGTTGTTGTTGATGGTGGTTAAAGAGAGATTTGCACAACAATGTTTGCATTTCAAAGCCACAATTTCCTTTACACAAAGTACCCAGTCATGTGTATGTAGGCCTATGTATTTTACAGGAAGTGAGCTATCATCATCAATGTCATGACACAAGTATAATGAAAGAGCCATAAACTATAATACATTAACATTGTATTGTTATGATACATGAATCATTAGCACTGTTATAATATGTGTTACTGGTCATTTCTGGGCAAATTTTACAATTTAATTTACTCAACACATTCACAAATGTTGGGTTTGATCACAGTTTTGAGGTTTAGGTTGATTGAGGTTTATAACTAGCTAGCAGCATAAGCAAACATTGTTGTGCAAATCTCTCTTCACTCACCATCAACACCAACAGTCTCTGCAATCCTCTTGACCTTATGATTTTGTCTATGTATTCTACATGCTTGTGTGATCTAGAACCTAAAAGGGTTCTTCGGCTGTCCCCATAGGAGAACCCTTTGAAGAACCCTTTTTTGTCCCAGGTAGAACCACAGAAAGTTCTACATGGAACCAAAAAGGATTTGACATGGAACCAAAAAGGATTTGACCTGGAACCAAACAGGGTTATCCTACGAGGACAGCCGAAGAACCCTTTTGGAACCCTTTTTTCTAAGAGTGTATCAAAGCAAAATCATCCTGAATTGGAAAACCATACACAGCGATGATCGGCTTTCCTCCATCTCTATTGGTTGTGCATGCCCGGGAACTAATGACACGCAGAACTATGTTTCATGAACGGAAGATTTTCAAGCAAACATCTGCTCCTCACTTGATTGGTTAATTGCAGTGGTGGCCATGTTCAATTTGTATAAAGTAGAGCAGAGCTGAACTTGTTCTACCGCTCCGCTAGCAGGGCTCCCACCTCTCACCTTCCCACAATCCCCTGTGCATTGCTCCTCGTGCTCCTGTTGAAAATTAATGGGGGCGGATCTTTGTCTGGCGAATTTGGAAGTGGTGGAAACCCTACATAAGACTCAACAAGTGCTCACCCTTGGTTTTTGTCCTCCTTTTCTCTCTCTCTCTTTCTCTCTCTCTCTCTCTCTCTCTCTCTCTCTCTCTATATATATATATATATATATATATATATATATATATATATATAAATATATATAAATATTTATCGCTCTCTCTGGCTCTCTCTCCCTCTGTCTCTCTCTCCCTCTGTCTCTCTCCCTCTGTCTCTCTCTCCCTCTGTCTCTGTCTCTCTCCCTCTGTCCCTCTCTCCCTCTGTCTCTCTCTCCCTCTGTCTCTCTCCCTCTGTCTCTCTCTCTGTTTATCTCTCTCTCTGTTTCAGGATGGGCACAGTGTATCCCAGTGTGTCTCCCAGCCCACCACCCCTGGTGCCATGCTTGTCCCCTCTCCCGTGTCCCCCAGCCCAGCCAGCCTGTCCTCCTACCATGGGGATGACAGTGACAGCATCAGCAGCCCCGTCTGGCCAAAGACTCCCTCCAGCCCTGTATGACACGCCTCCTTATATTTTAACCAATATCTTCCAATGTTTTATTTCTTGTTGTTTTTTTCCAGTACAATGACTGATTTCAGTAGTTGTGTAAGTTTGCAAGGTTGGAGCTAATTCCATATCTCTCTCCATCTCTTCCGACTCAGAAGCTCAACTCGTCCACCATGACTAACGAACGAATCACGCGCCTGTATGATATGGGTGGGGAGCCGGAGAGGCGTGGCTGGGTGGACCGGTATCTGTCCTTCATGGAGGAGAGGGGTACACCTGTCCCCCACCTTCCCGCTGTGGGCAAGAAGCCCCTGGACCTCTGCAGACTCTACATGGCTGTCAGGGAGATAGGGGGCCTAGCTCTGGTGAGAGACAACCACGGACTTCATTTCATTATGTCTTACAGGACTGAAATATACTGCTTTATGTCTTACAGGACTGAAATATCAGTGCTTTTCTCATGTATTGCTGGACTGAAATACCGTAGTGCTATACACTATCGATGTGGTTTATTAGACTTGTCAATATCACTAATTTGGTAGTAGCTTTGAAGTGGGGCAAAGCAAATGTTTAGTAGTTTCAAGCCAGGATACATACAGTGGACTAACATGCCATTGTATTAATGCTTTCCTGTCACCCTTACCATCCTTCCTCTCCTCTATACATCCTCTCCCCTCCCCTCAAAGGTGAACAAGAACAAGAAGTGGCGTGAGCTGTCCACCAATCTGAGTGTTGGTACCTCCAGTAGCTCCGCCAGCTGTCTGAAGAAGCAGTACATCCAGTACCTGTTTGCCTATGAGTGTAAGGTGGAGCGAGGAGAGGACCAGCCGGCCGACAGCAACACTGGGACTGGGGGGGAAAACAGGAAGCAGGCCAAGGTGCAGCCGCCCTCTCCTGGTAAGGACCGGCACTGACACTGATGATGATGATGATGATGATTGTGATGATGATAGTAATGATTTTACACTGTATCAGGTGAAACTGTACTGTATGCTGACATCAATGCACCAGCAAGACAGTCTTACTAGATGGGAGAATGTGTGCCTTTTCTCGGACTAGTATGGTGTCTTGGAATAGCATTTTGAACAACATTAAAAACAATCAAGTGACAGCACCTCTAAGCAGAGATATGGCTTGATGTGATTGCTGTGTTAAAAATGTTAAGTCATGTAATTCTGGGTTACGCTGGTATGCTATTTATAAGACAAAGTTTTTGATTTGCATGTTGTCCCTGACAGTGTTTCTAAGCACAATCACTGTGCCCAGCTAAGGAGAGAGAGCTGGAGTGTGAAGGTCACATCTCTAATTCAGAGTGGTGATGAGAAGAGTGACCTACCCTGCTTTTTAAATAGAACACCAATACCTCAGCTGCCTGAGTCACACCAGATTGCTTTTACTAAAGGGCTGGAGAGGAGTACCTACCTTCAGCACACACACACACACACACACACACACATACACACACACACACACACACACACACACACACACACACACACACACACACACACACACACACACACACACACATGTAGACACACACCTACTCAGGCATATGTCTGCATCCCAGCCTCTTAGACTGTTGATGGAGACATAACCTTCTGATATTAATATTTACCTTCATGTTGAGCCAGGTCAGTGCGTCTATTTACTGGAACATACGCTAAAATAGAAATGACCGTAAGCTGAAACAGAATGAAATATGTGTACATTTAAGAACCAGAGCAGTCCCTATTACCTTCACTTACAGTAGATGACATAGTGCTGTGTGATTGATTGAAGTGGAGAGAGAACCATGTCCGCACTGTGCTCTTAACACAGATGAGACCTCATGTTGGCCTGATTTGTCTATCTGTCTATCTATCTCTAACATCTACTAACTATCCCTCTATCTATCCAGCCATCCATCCTGCTCCCAGGTGCCTGCCTGGCTGCCTGCTTCACTGAGCATGTCAATGAAGCAGGCTCCATGTATAGCTGACAGCTAGGTGATGATGTCACAGAGTAGAGAAAGCTGTTGAGCAGCAAAGAGGAGTTGTTGGGAGGGAGGAGTCGGAGGAGGGGAGGGGGATCCCCCTGAGATTGATTCATGAGGCTGGAGTAATGAATATAAACAATGCTGACCTCCAGTCAACCTCTATTCACTCTGACACACACCTGTGAGCCACTGCTTTCTGCCTTATGTCATCAACCTTTACACTCACACACACCTGTGAGCCAGCGCTTTCTGCCTTATGTCATCAACCTTTACACTCACACACACCTGTGAGCCAGCGCTTTCTGTCTTATTTCATCAACCTTTACACTCACACACACCTTTCTCTCTTCCTCTCGCTCCCTCATTTCTCTCTCTCTCTGAACGTAGAATAAAGGGCACTTGAGTTCACGCTGTGTAAATGTCCCCTCCCTCCTAGTGTTGCCTGCCTGTCTACCTGTCTTTCTGCCTGCCTCCTTCCCAGTGTTGTCTGTCTGCCTGCCTGTATGCCTATCTGTATCCCAGTCTGTCTGTCTGCCTGCCTGTCTGCCTTACTTTCTGTCTGCCTCCAACCCAGTGTTGTCTCTCTGCCTGCCTGTCTGTTTATATGCTTGTCTGTCTGTATGCCTGTTTCAAATCAAATCCAATGTATTTATAAAGCCATTTTTACATCGGCAGATGTCACATAGTGCTATACAGAAACCCAGCCTAAAACTCAGAACAGCATGTCTGTCTGCCTGCCTGTTTGTCTGCCTGCGGCATCTGAGGGATAGGAATGCTGTTAACCTTTCAGTAACCACTGGATCCATTGTTCACTTTCTGAGTTGCTTGGCTATGGAGCAGAGGAGATATCCTGGAGAGAGGAGAATCCCAAAGACCCCCACCCCCCATGCCCACTCCTTTTCTCCCCCTCTGTCCCTTGCTCCCTTGCTCCCTCTCTCCCAGCCCCACTGAAAGCATCAGTCTCTCTCCCTCTTTCTCTCTATCCCTCTCTCTCTCTGGGAGGCAGGTAGCCTATAGGTTAAGAGCGCTGGACCAGTAACCGAAGGTTCAAATCCCCAAGCCGGCAAAGTTGGAAAATCTACAGTTCTGCCTTTGAGCAAGGAAGTTAACCCCCGACAACAACTGCTCCCATCCCTCAGATGCAGCAGGCAGGCAGGCAGAAAAATAGGCAGACAGACAATTAGGCAGGCAGCTAGACAGACAAATAGGCAGGAAGACAGACATGCTGTTTGGAGTTTTTTCTGTATAGCACTTTGTGACATCTGCTGATGTAAAAGTGGCTTTATAAATACATTTGAATTGATATGAAACAGACATACAGACATGATGACGTGGATTAAGGCAGCCCCCCGCACCTCTCTGATTCAGAGGGATTGGGTTAAATGCAGAAGACACATTTTGGTTGAATGCAGTCAGTTGTGCAACTGACTAGGTATCCCCTTTTCCTCCCTCCCTCCCTCCCTCCCTCCCTCCCTCACTCCCTCTACCCTCTAACTGTTGTGGCGGCAGGGGGTATTGTTGAATAATTCAGAAGTAGTATGAATTTTTTAAGCCATTCTTTATTCCTGTTAGAGGCGTGCGGTGCAGAGAGGAGCTGCTACACTAAACGCTCATTCACATATCCAGCATCTCTTATCTTCTAAAACTAGCGATCATGTTTTCCTTCATTCCTACTGCATACATGCCTTTTTCCTCTTTCGCTTTGTAGGGTCTTCATGTGTAATGCGGCGTGGCATTACATCATTTCCTGTGTTGTTACAGACCTTCAATAATTGAATATTCCTATGCGCTGAAAAATGTATAGCCATGGCATCATACAATTTATGCATCATATGGTCTGATACTTGCTTCATATCATTCTAGAAACCTTACCCCTGAGTGAAGTGTAGCATGGCCGGGTCTCTGGTACAGTAGTCTGTTACTCTCTCTGATATACTGTAGGGAGTGCAGAATACAGTATAGTACAGTACAGCCTGCATGTGGGTGAGCCTCGCCCTTACAGACACCCTCCCCCCTTTGTGTTTTAACTACAGTTGAGCCCTCAGGTATAACCTCCACATGAACCCCTCACTGAGTTCACCCTGCCAAAAATGGAAAACGATCTTCAAAAAGCTGCAAAATAAAACTCTCCACAGAGACTGCGGCAAATTTGGTGCTCTCCAATGAGCTATTCCCACAGAGAGGCTTTCTCTTCCTCCCCCTCCCCCTTCTTCTTCTCTTCCTCCTCTTCTCCTGCTCCTTCTTAGCAGTCCCTGCATTCCCCCTCTACTCTCGGCAGGCAGGTGCTGAGGCTCGTGTTAATGAGTGGTGGTTAGTGAGCAGGGTTGGGGAGTATTGGATTACATGTGATAAATTACATGTAAGGGATTACAAAAAATGGTAACTGTAATCTGTCACGTTACCAGCAAAATATTGTAATCAGATGACAGACACTTTTGAAAAACTAGATGATTTCGTCAAGGATTACTTTTACATTTGGAAAGGATGTTTGCGAAAAAAAAATGTTTGACACTTCTCTGTTTTCTTAATAACATTCAAATCAGTATTGAAAAAGGGCGCAAGTGTAAGTTTGTACCACCTAGGCATTTCTGACCACAACTCAGAGACCACTATGATGGCACAACAAATGCGTTTGATGGATTGCGGGAAAAGAGCATGAATAGACTTTTGTAGGCTACAGTCCAAGCTATGTCTTCCAATGGTGCGACTGCTGTCGGCATCCACAGATTATCCAACTTGAATAAACTCTTGGAGGTAAGGATGACAGCAGTGGTGTAGTTTACGCCGATCTGGATATCACTGATTATTAATATCTACACACCGCATTGATGTGAATCACACTGCTGCTCTCTCATTTAGCTATTTGCTTGCGCCTTATAGACTGTGGTTGTTGTGGATGGCTGTTCACAAATCTAAATGTGTATTTGAACCCAATAATGGTTGAATTCAAGAAGTTTAAGCTGCCTATCAATCATTGTTTTTGAAACCAGTGGACAGCCAGTGAAAAATGCACTCTTGCAACAGCTGCATAATGCAGATCCCAGCCTATGGAATAAAAGTGGGACTAATTCATGCTGTAAAATAATTAATAATCCACAGACCTAATGGACACATGCTCAAACTTGCACACTTTTGATAGACTTAAAGGGGCAATCTGTAGTTGGTACATACACTTTTGGACGTATAAATTATAGATATTAATGTAAAGATATAATTTTATCATAGTATTTATTATATGCAGTAGAAAGCGATGGGTTAGAAGAAGCCTACACAACCAAACCATAAAGTCAAATTTAACATCCATATATGGCCAGTTATGTAAACTTTAACATGTATTTATCCTGCAATAGATGTTGTTCAATTGGTAACATACATTTTTGTCTTCTTCTAATGCCTCTTAAGGGGAAAGTCATCTAAAAGTAACTGAATGTAATCAAATTATGTTACTGAGTTTGGGAAATCCAAAAGTTACATTACTGATTACAGTTTTGGACAGGTAACTAGTAACTGTAGCGGAATACATTTAGAAAGTAACCTACCCAACCCTGTTAGTGAGATAGGCCCCAGCGGGCCCTCTGATAGGCTAAAAGGATTTGGGGCCTCACATACAGTGCCTTCGGAAAGTATTCAGTCCGCCTGACTTTTTCCACATTTTGTTATGTTACAGCCTTGTTTTAAGATGGATTAAATAAAAACCATCCTCAGGAATCTACACACAACACTCCATAATGACAAAGCAAAAACAATTTTTTAAATAATTTATAGCAAATATATTAAAAATAAAAAACAGAAAAACCTTATTTACATAAGTATTCAGACCATTTGCTATGAGACTTGAAATTGAGCTCAGGTGCATCCTGTTTCCGTTGATCATCCTTTTTTTTGTAACAAATTGATATTTACAGTCTTGTCCCATCACTGCAACTCCCCTATGGACTCGCGAGAGGTGAAGGTCGAGACGCCGTGCATCCTCCGAAACACGGCCCTGCCAAACCGCACTGCTTCTTGGCACACTGCTAAACCCAGCCACCCAGCCACTGTCTTGGAGGAAACACCGTCCAGCTGGCAACCGATGTCGCAGGAGCCCAGCCCGCTACAAGGAGTTGCTAAAGCGCGATGGGACAGGGAAATCCTGGCTGGCCAAACACTGGGACAATTGTGCGCCGCATAGGTCTCCCGGTCACGGCCGGCTGTGACACAGCCTGTGATTGAACCCGGGTCTGTAGTGACGCCTCAAGCACTGCAAAGCAGTGCCTTATACCGCTGCACCTCCATTGATCATCCTTGAGATGTTTCTACAACTTGAGGTCCAGCTGTGGTAAATGATATTGATTGGACATTATTTGGAAAGGCACACACGTGTCTATATAAGGTCCCACAGTTGACAGAGCATGTCAACGGAAAAACCAAGCCATGAGGTCAAAGGATTGTGTTGAGGCACAGATCTGGGGAAAGGTACCAAAAAGATTCCCTGGTCTGATGAATGCCAAGTGTCACTTTTGGAGGAAACCTGGCACCATCCCTACAGTGAAGCATGTTGGTGGCAGCATAATGCTGTGGGGGTGTTTTTCAGTAGCAGGGACTGGGAGACTACTCAGGATCGAGGGAAAGATGAACAAAGCAAAGTACAGAGAGATCCGGAGTGGCTTCGGGACAAGCCAGGAGTTGCTTCGGGACAAGTTTTTGAATGTCCTTGACTGCCCCAGCTAGAGCCCGGACTTGAACATCTCTGGAGAGGCCTGAAAATAGCTGTACAGCAATACTCCCCATCCAACCTAACAGAGCCTGAGAGGATCTGCACAGAAGAATGAGAGAAACTCCCCAAATATAGGTGTGCCAAGCTTGCAGCGTCATAGCCAAGAAGACTCGAGGATGTAATTGCTGCCAAACGTGCTTCAACAAAGTACTGAGTAAAGGGTCTGAATACTTATGTAAATGCGATATTTCTATTTTGTATTTTTTTATAAATGAGCAAACATTTCTAAAAACCTGTTTTTGCTTTGTCATTATGGGGGTATTGTGTGTAGATTGATGGGGGGGGGGGGGGGGGACAATTTAATACATTTTAGAATAAGGCTGTAACCTAACAAAATGTGGAAAAAGTCAAGGGGTCTGAATACTTTCCGAAGGCACTGTATGTCACCCCTGTCCTTGGCCATGGTGGTGGCATGGTTGTTACATTTACATAAGGGAAATGCTGGAAACAGGGAATTTCAGGGTCACATGAAATGACTAAGAGGTTTTGGCCTGGGAAACCCCTCTCAACCCCCTAACCCCCGCTCCTCAGCTCCCCCCACGCTAAATCTGCCTAAATTGGACATTTCCTGTTAATTTGTAACCAACTGTGTGTTCTATCTCTCTCTCAAATGTTCTCTCTTTCCTTGTATCTCTCTCTCCTCTCTTCATTTCTCTCTCTCTCAAATTTTTATTACAGGCTGCTACACATGAGCACGGTGCATGACAACGGCGCATGACAACTGAGGGTTGAATGTTTATGTACTGTAGGGTTTTGACCCAATAAAGGTGATTTAAAAATGTTCCCCCTCTCTGCTCCCTCCCTATCTCTCTCTTTCTCTCCCTTTATCTTACGTGCTTTCTAACAGCTAACTCAGGGTCCGTTCAGGGCCCCCAGACCCCACAGTCATCAGGCAGCAGCTCCATGGCAGAGATGTCAGGTGACCTGAAGCCTCCCACCCCAGCCACCACCCCCCAGGGACAGGTCACCCCCATCCCAGCCAGCAGGTATACCATGATCCCCTCTCATTCAAGCACTCTCACTGCTGAGAGTGTATGTGACTGTGTTTGTATGTATACATACCATATATATCCTCTTTACCTCAGTTAGTATCACTGTACGTACAGTGCCTTCAGAAAGTATTCAGACCCCTTGACTTTTTCCATATTTTGTTAGGTTACAGCTTTATTTTAAAATTAATTAAATTGTTTTTTTCCTCATCAATCTACACACAATACTCCATAATGACAAAGCAAAAAGAGGTTTTTCAAAAGATTTGCTAATTTATAAAAAGAAGACGGAAATATCACATTTACATAAGTATTCAGACCCTTTACTCAGTACTTTGTTGAAGCACCTTTGGCAGCGATTAAAGTCTTCTTGGGTATGATGCTATAAGCTTGGAACACCTGTATTTGGGTAGTTTCTCCCATTCTTCTCTGCAGATCTTCTCAAGCTCTGTCATTTTGGATGGGAAGGGTAACTGCACAGCTATTTTCAGGTCTTCCAAGAGATGTTAGATCGGGTTCAAGTCCATGCTCTGGCTGGGCCACTCAAGGACATTCAGAGACTTGTCCTGAAGCCACTCCTGCGTTGTCTTTGGCTGTGTGCTTAGGGTTGTCCTGTTGGAAGGTGAACCTTCGCCGCAGTCTGAGGTCCTGAGTGCTCTGGAGCAGGTTTTTATCAAGGAACTCTCTGTACTTTGCTCCATTCATCTTTGCATCAATCCTGAGTAGTCTCCTAGTCCCTGACGCTGAAAAACATCCCCACAGCATGATGCTGCCACCACCATGCTTCACTGTAGGGATGGTGCCAGGTTTCTTCCAGACGTGACGCTTGGAATTCAGGCCAAAGAGTTCAATCTAGGTTTCATCAGACCAGAGAATCTTGTTTCTAATGGTCTGAGAGTCTTTAAGTGCCTTTTGGCAAACTCCAAGCATATGCCTTTTACTGTGGAGTGGCTTCCGTCTGGCCACACTACCATGAAGGCCTGATTGGTGGAGTGATGCAGAGATGGTTGTCCTTTTTGGAAGGTTCTCCCATCTCCACAGAGGAACTCTAGAGCTCTGTCAAAGTTACCTCTCTGACCAAGGCCCTTCTCCACCGGTTGCTCAGTGTGGCTGGGCGGCCAGCTATAGGAAGAGTCTTGGTGGTTCCAAACTTCTTCCATTTAAGAATGTGTTCTTGGGGAACTTCAATGCTGCAGAAATGTTTTGGTACCCTTCCCAGATCTGTGCCTCGACACAATCCGGTCTCAGAGCGCTACGAACAATTCCTTTGACCTAATGGCTTGGTTTTTGCTCTGACATGCACTGGCAACTGTGGGACCATATTTAGACAGTTGTGTGCCTTTCCAAATCATGTCCAATCAACTGATTTTACCACAGGTGGAGTCCAATCAAGTTGTAGAAACAATCCAAGGATGATCAATGTGAACAGGATGCGCCTGAGCTCAATTTCGAGTCTCATAACAAAGGGTCTGAATACTATTTCTGTTTTTTATGTTTAATAAATGTTCAAACATAAACATTTTAAATAAACTTTTTTCGCTTTGTCATTATGTGGTATTGTGTGTAGATTGCTGAGGAGTTTTTGTTATATAATCCATTTTAGAATAAAGCTGTAACGTAACAATGTGGGAAAAGTCAATACTGAATACTTTCCGAAGCACTGTATATTAAAGTGTCTAGATCAGGTGTGTCAAACATATGGCCCACGGGTCGAATCTGGGCAACGAGGGGGTCCAATCCGGCCCGCGGGTGGCTTGAGTAAAAAAATTTATAATCAAATGTGATTTGTGGGGGAAACAAACTCAGTAATCTTTAAATGGACTAAAACCTAATGAAAAGTGTGTAGAAATAATAAAGGACCTTTATTCATACAGTTTCTTGACTGTGTCCAGCTCAATAATCACCCTAAATAAATTCCAAGAACAATGGACTATTTTTAGCAAATTTTGACAACAAGGAAATATAGCACCTTTTCAATGTGGCCCTACAGACCTCGTTGAAGACCGAATGCGCCCCCCGGGGGAAATTGAATTTGACAGCCCTGGTCTAGATCCTCACCTTTTACCCCTCTCCCTCTATCTCTAGGAGCAGTGTTGTGAGTGTGCAGGACCCGTTCTCTGAGGTGAGCGACCCGGCCTTCCAGAAACGTAACTCTCTCCCCCTGGTGGGCTCTGGGGGTGTGTACCAGCAGGGGGTCAACATGCCCCCTAACATGATGATGAGGATGCAGTACGAGAAGGACCCCTTCGTTGGCATGAGAAAGGGTGAGTAGAACATGGACCCAGGCACTGGCACAGACGTACCACCATACAGTACACATCAATAAGCTGATGAGTTGTACAAACATGACCAATGCAGAGCATAGTCCTACTGCGACTTGCTCAGAACTTTTTAAGAACATCACACCAGACTAAATTGCGTGTGACAACAATATATATATTTTTTAAAACATTATTGTAATGTTTTACAGAAACTTACATCTAGAGGTCCAGCAGTGCGATGGACACTTTGTGTCCTCTACTAGGGTTGTTAGTTGCCTGTCTGAGCACATGTCCGTGCCGGGCAGGCTGGCTGGTGGTGTGCAGAGCGGACAGATACCTGTGTTTTACTGTTATGACTGGAACGTCAAAGCTGTTTGCATGTATTAGTCACTCTGATGTCATTGTCTCTCGTCCTAACTTCATCTTTCCATTTTCCCTTTTTTACCTATGCTGTTTTTTTCCCCTGTCTTTTGGTCAACACCTGATTTGACTGACTGTTCATTTGGACTGGCTCACCTCTGAGAGCAGAGGATGATTGGAGTTTGGATGCTGGGTTCTGAGAAATGTTGTCTCTGAGTGAATAACATAGCTGGGTTGTCAGGGCATTGCAGGATCTCCTGATCGTGCAGAAAGAGATTATTATTAGTAGGAGACTATTGCCACCTAGAGAATAAACCATTACATCAACAACACTAGAAATATACACTGTGTTTCCAGCATATTGTCCATTCATACTTTGTTCCTCTGGTCATTCTCCACAGTGGCAGGAGGGGAGCCCTACATGCCAGGCCAGATGACCAGTGGTGGCATACAGGATATGTATGGCAGGTCTACATCAGGCATGGGCCAGCGCTCCCCCTACCCATATGGACCAGGCTACGACAGGAGGTAAGCAGTTTAGAAACCAATTCTGCCTTGTTAACATGTATTCATGCAATCTGAAGGCTTGACTGTCTGTCTTTCAGACCAGACCATCTGATGGGGATGGAGGGGAGCATGGGCCCCCCCGGGAACCAGAGCAACATGGGACCTTCCAACAGCGAGGGCAGCATTTACTCTCCCAACAGATACCCCTCCCAGCAGAGGTGAGGAGCACCACCATCCACCATAATAGTGTTTGTGTTGATGTCTAGAAACTTCCTTTCTGTTCCTCAGCGACTAATTGAATTCCTCCTCTGCAGACACGAAGGCTACGCGCAGCAGTACCCTGGCATGTCATATGGAATGCACCCCTCAGGGATGTACCCTCAACAACAGGTGAGAGACAGACACACTAAGGAGCTCATTGAGCAGGCCTCGTGATGCAGGCACAGCAGAGTTTAAATTAATGATTGGTTTAGTATTGAATGTTATTATAATAAAATAATCACCTTGGAATCTTTTGCTTCTCCACATGGCTACAAGCGCCCCATGGAGAGCATGTACGGCCCCCCAGCAAAGAGACATGAGGGGGAGATGTACGGCCCCCCAGCAAAGAGACATGAGGGGGAGATGTACGGCCCCCCAGCAAAGAGACATGAGGGGGAGATGTACGGGTCCCCAGCAAAGAGACATGAGGGGGAGATGTACGGCCCCCCAGCAAAGAGACATGAGGGGGAGATGTACGGGTCCCCAGCAAAGAGACATGAGGGGGAGATGTACGGCCCCCCAGCAAAGAGACATGAGGGGGAGATGTACGGCCCCCCAGCAAAGAGACATGAGGGGGAAATGTACGGCCCCCCAGCAAAGAGACATGAGGGGGAGATGTACGGCCCCCCAGCAAAGAGACATGAGGGGGAGATGTACGGCCCTCCAGCAAAGAGACATGAGGGGGAGATGTATGGCCCCCCAGCAAAGAGACATGAGGGGGAGATGTATGCCATGCAGTATAGGGGCCAGCAGCCTGACATGTACAACCACTACACCACTGGTTACTCTGGACCTGAGAGGAGGCCCATGCAGGGCCAGTTCCCCTACCCTTCCCCCTATAGCCGAGAGCGCATGCAGGCCTCTGGCCAGGGGCAGCACCCCATGGGCCCCCAGATGATGTCCGGGGGGCCACCCTCTAACAACGGAGTGGAAGGACCCCAGGGGCCCAACATGTGGCCCTCCAGGACAGACATGGGTTATCCCTACCCCAACAGACAGGGGGCACCCTCCCAGGTACCGCCATATGGTCCTATGGGGAGAGGAGATGATTTGGAGGGCCGACCCATCCAGGATGGTCAGTGGCTTGGGCACGGAGGCCATCGCCAGTCCTCCTACATGTCAGGTGGTATGACCCCCATGTCCTCCCGCCAGCCCCCCTCTGCATACCAGACCTCCCCCTCCATGGCCAACCACCTGCCCCGAGCCCCCAGCCCCGGCTCCTTCCAACGCTCCATGGAGGCACGCATGTCCCCCAACAAAGCTGTCTTTATGGGCTCCATGAAGATGCCAGGCAAACCAGGGATGCCCATGCCAGGGCAGGGTAATGGGCACCCAGGCCAAGTCGCACCTAACCTGCTGAGAGATCTCAACTACCCTCTAGGATCTGTAGAGGCCACCATGCCCGTTTTCAAGCCACGTCGCAAAATTACCTCAAAAGACACTGGTAAGAGATCTTTCTAATGTCTTTCTAATACCCTGTAAAGTCAAACTAGCACTGGGATGATGGTGATCATCTTGATATATGTGACAGGTATTAATTACAAACCTTCCTCCTCTAACCCCTGTGTTCTCCACAGGAACCCCAGAGGCGTGGCGAGTGATGATGTCTCTGAAGTCAGGTCTGCTGGGTGAGAGTACGTGGGCCCTGGACACCATCAACATTCTGCTGTATGATGACAGATCTGTGGCCTCCTTCACCCTCACACAGGTAACTGGAGACACTCTACACACTCTTCTCTTACTATCGTTCTTAACCATACCGGGATTGAGTCTTGACGTCACTCTGAAATTATTTACATTTAGTCATGCTTGACAGTTCTCCACCCCAACACAAAGCAACACATCTTTATCAGAATACTCTGTAGATAATAAGGGACGCTAAAGTGCCCTAATGCCATTTGTTATTTTGTTGTGTCTGCAGTTGCCTGGCTTCCTGGAGCTGATAGTGGAGTACTTCAGACGCTGTGTGATGGAGATCTTTGGCATCCTGGAGGAGTATGAGATAGGGACCATCGGCCAGAATACCCTCCTTGGGGCTGAAGCCTGTGACCAGGGGGAGGAGCTGACCTCTGAAGCTGAGATGGACTGTGAGGCCAGCCCACCAGAGCCTGAGCAGGAGCAGGAGGTGGAGAGGGGGAAGACGGAGAAGGGGGAAGTAGAAAAGGGGGAAGAGAAATCTGTTGACATCACAGAGAAAATGACAGAGGAAGGGATGTCACCCCCCAGTGCAACGGAACCAGCCCCTGAGGGAACGAAGGAGGAATCTGAAGCCGAGATTAAGGTAAAGAAGGAAGAGGGGGAGAAAGAAGAGGAGGGGGAGAAAGAAGAGGAGGGGGAGAAAGAAGAGGAGCGGGAGAAAGAAAAGTGGAAAGAGAATGAGGAGAGTGAAAAGCCAACCGAGAGTAAGGAAGCCTCAGCTGAAAGTAAGGAAATCTCTCCTTCTCAGGCTCCTTCAGAGCACGAGCCAAGGCCACAACAGGCCAGCAAGTACGACAAATTCCCCGTCAAGATCCTGCACAAAGAGGACCTGATTGAGGACATGACAGAGCAGCTGGGTCACGTGACAGAGTTCACTAGCGGACTGCTCCACTGGCAGGCAGGCGGGGGTGATTCCACCGCCCACATCCAGGCCCACTTTGAGCGCAGGGGAGAGCACCCTGACAGGATGGATGGAGAGAGAGAGGAATGTGCCAGTCTCAATAAAGAACCGGACACAGAGGGGGGAAAGCAGACAGAGATGGGTATCACTGCCACCATCGATGATATACTGTGTGCCCGGTTAGGGGCTTTGTCAGAGGGCCACCCTACCCACTCTGCCCCCACCTACCCCTTCAGGCTGCACCAGGGAGGGGGCCACCAGCACATCACCCTGCTAGAGGACGAGCCCCGCTGTCTGGACGAGGCTCCCCTCTCCACGTCCTCCCCCTGGCAGGACTCCCTGGCCAAACGCTGCCTCTGTGTGTCCAACATCATCCGCAGCCTCTCCTTCATCCCTGGGAACGACTCAGACATGTCCCGTCACCCAGGCCTGGTGCTGATCCTGGGCAGACTACTGCTGCTCCATCACCAGCACCCAGAGAGGAAGAGGACGCCCCCTAGCTACCAGAGAGAGGATGTGCAGGAGCGGGGCCTGGCCTGCAGTAAGGATGAGTGGTGGTGGAACTGTCTCGCTACACTCAGGGAGAACACCTTGGTCACTCTGGCTAACATCTCTGGCCAGCTGGACCTGTCCCTCTACCCAGAGACCATCTGCCTGCCCATCCTGAACGGCCTGCTCCACTGGATGGTGTGTCCCTCTGCCGAGGCCCAGGACCCCTTCCCCTCAGGCACCCCCCACTCGCCCCTCACCCCCCAGAGACTGGTGCTGGAGTGCCTTTGCAAGCTGAGCATTCAGGACAACAACGTGGACCTGCTGCTGGCCACGCCACCCTTCAGCCGCCAGGAGAAGCTGTACGCTACCCTGGTGCGTTACGTGGGCCAGCGTAAGAACCAGGTGTACCGCGAGATGGCCGTGGCCACCCTATCCAACCTGGCTCAAGGAGACTCTACGGCAGCACGCGCCATCGCCATACAGAATAATAGTGTGGGTAACCTGATGGGCTTCCTGGAGGATGGAGTGAGCATGGCCCAGCACCAGCAGAACCCCCACAGCATGCTGCACATGGCCCACCACCCCCCCATGGAGCCCCCCAGCATTAACATGATGTGTCGGGCTGCCAAAGCTCTGCTGGCTATGGCCAAGGTGGAGGAGAACAGGCCAGAGTTTGTCCTGTATGAGGGACGAATCCTGGACATCTCCATATCCTCTGTGCTCAACCAGGGGGTGACCAGCATCATATGTGAAGTACTTTTTCAGTTTGTAAAAAAATTATGACAGCAGGATAGACGGACCTGAGCCAAGAGACAGACAGAGAGACGATGAGAGGAACACGTTATTCTGTGGTTTTATATTTTTATTTCAATGAAATGGAAGAAGTTTTTTTTTATATATATAAATATATATATAGCTCCTCTGCCCCCATTAACACTTTGGTTTTGGGATTTGAAAGATGATTTTAATACAGATATTTAATACCTGCTGTTGTTTACGTGTATATATTATTTTTCCTTGTTTTCTTTTGTTTAACCAAAGCTGGTGCCAGATTTTGGAGAGGATTCTTTCATTTCATTTTTCTCTTTTGAAATGTTTTGGAATTGTATAAATGTTCATATCTGTATTGACCATATGTGGTTTGTTTTGTTTACAAAGATCATATTTATTTAAATGGTGAAAAATATTGTAGATAAAACTTAACTTGCCAAACTTTCAGAAAAAGAGAACACTGATTTTAAACAAACATGTAAATGTTTCAATTGCTGGAGAAAAATGTGCAATAGGCCAAGTGGGAGTTGTCTGTTCATGGCACTTGCAATATGTAATTTTGACCATGGGTAGGCAGTGTTGCATCAGCCAATTAGATTGTTTTTTAACAGTGTCAAATGTTTGACTTGCTTCATTGTTGTCAATCATTGCTACTACATCCGGGAGTCAACTTTCACAAAAGAACAGTATCTTAAGCACTTGTGTTGCATTTGTTTTATTTCCTTTTTTATCTCAAGTTGGCACTATATACTGTATATAGACTGTTGTACATTGGAACCACTTTCACTTTACATTCACTATCAAAACAAGTTTCAGATTATTACAACTACTTTTTATTATTGGTGAGATTTGTTATTGTTATTTTGTTATTGGGGTCAGATATTTGAACCTGGAGGTTGTGTAGGTCTCTGTATGTATAACGTTCCTCTACGCATTGTACCATAGCTTCAAGCTGATCAAAACAATATTTGGTCATCAAACGTGAAAGTGCCAGGGTCAGGGATAACTCGCTGAGGTTACAGAACTTGTGAATATATTTATTTTATTGTATGTCCTCCATTCATGTAAATGGGTATATTTTTGAGCCAAGACAATGTAGTTCAAAAATAAACCTCAGAAAAGAACCCACAACACACACAAAATATGACAACTCATTGTAAATCTGCCTTTTTTCTTCTGACTCATTGACTGTCTTTGACTTGATATACATATTTATACTCTGTGTTCCAGCATGTTATGAATGAAATGTACATTGACTATTTGAGAGCTTGAGACTGTGACGTTCTATCTGCAAAAAGAGTGCACACTGGTGACTGTAACTGTGCTGCTAGCAACAATTGAATTACGTTTTTTTTGCCAACGTTTAATGACAACGGCCCTTTTCAACGGGTGTTCGTAAATTCCCCGGTTATTCTGTGCCCTGGCACACTCTGAAATCAGAGTAGATAGCCAGAGTGAATTTACAAACGCACCCTGTATAGATAGAGAACATTGAACAGAACAATATGTTGATTCAATTGGAGATAGAACTTTATAGTCCCAAGCTCTCATATTGTTAAAGGCCCAATGCAGCCATTTTTTTTTTATCTCAATATCAAATCATTTCTGGGTAACAATTAAGTACCTTAATGTGATTGTTTTCAATTAAAATGGTCAAAAAGAAACAAAAATAGCTTCTTAGCAAAGAGCAATTTCTCAAGCAAGAACTCTGCTAGGACTATCTGGAGGTGGTCTGAGTGGGGAGGGGAAAACTGAAAACTACCTGTAATTGGCAGAGAGGTTTGGAACTATCTCTCTTATTGGTCTATTAATTAATTAACCGCCTGGTGATTTCACCAGGCAGGCCAAAACTCCATCCCACCAAAACAGTCTGAAATTTCAGGCAGTCTTTTCAAACAGTTCTTACACTTAAAGGGCATTAAGTGGAATGTGCGGAGGAGAGGGGTGACATGGTTGAAAACCAGGCGGGCCGCAACGTTCTGGATAAGTTGCAGGGGTTTGATGGCACAAGTGGGGAGCCCAGCTAACAGCGAGTTGCAGTAGTCCAGGTGGGACAGAACAAGTGCCTGAATTAGGACCTGCACCGCTTCCTGTGTAAGGCAGGGTCGTACTCTATGGATGTTGTAGAGCATGAACCTGCAGGAGAGGGTCACTTTTTTGATATTTGCAGAGAACGACTGGGTGTTCAGGGTCGCACCAAGGTTATTTGCACTGGGAGGGTGACACTGTGGAGTTGTCAACCATGATGTAGAGGTCTTTGAGCGGGCATGCCTTCCCCGGGTGGAAGAGCAGTTCTGTCTTGTCGAGGTTGAGCTTGATGGTGGGCCGATGTCCAAGCTGAGATATCATCCTGGCACGCAGAGATGCCTGTCGCCACCTGGGTGTCAGAAGGGGGAAAGGAGAAAAGTAGTTGAGTGTCATCCGCATAGCAATGACAGGAGAGACCATGTGAGATTATGATGGAGTCGAGTGACTCGGTGTATAGAGAGAAGAGGAGAGGGCCTAGAACCGAGCCCTGGGGGACAACAGTAGTGACAGTAAGTGGTGCAGACTCAGATCCTCTCCACGTCACCTGGTAGGAGCGGCCTTCCAGGTAGGATGCAATCCAAGAGTGTGCATAGTCATCATGGACAACTTTAGCATTTGAGCTAATTAGCAACTTTTCAACTACTTACTACTTTTTAGCTGCTTTTCAACAACTTAGCATGTTAGCTAACCCTAACCCTAGCCTTAACCCCTTTAGCCTAACTCTTAAACCCCTAGCCTAGGGGTGATGGACATCCACTAATTAATGCATACTATACGAAATGTAACATATCATACTAAATGGAGTGTCTCTGATTTACATACAGTATAATGCGAAATGCACTGAGACCAGGTTGCATTTTCCTGACCTGAACACTCACCAACCACAATCACAAGCATGATGAAATTGGATGAAATGACATGGTGCTGACTGCTCTATGTGATTTAGGCCACGTTCTCTGTATGTGCAGCATACCTAGAGTGAATGAGGACAAGACACTTGACTTCACCTCAATCATTCCTTGTCCACAACATCACTGATAAGTGTGGGGGTCAGGTAAGCAAAACTGTCTGTACTTTGGAGTTGATCAGTCTGATAGAGCCTCAATCAGACAGAGAAAAAACTGTTTTTCAAGCTTACCCTCTGTGGTTATTTATTGCTCAAATAAAGCACTTATTTTTGATCTTATTTTGAACTGCCTTAAGAACACCATTCCAGTTACTGACATGGATGGTCTCATTAGATGTCATCATCTCATTTCAGGTTTGATTTTAAAGGGACGATTATAAGGCTTCTTGTGCAGAGCCAAACTGGGGAAGCAGATAAGAACCCACAGTATATATTTTTCTATAATAGTGCCTGTGAGGTACTTCGTATACCTAAAACGTCCTTCCTTACAATTCTCAAACTACTGTACCTGTACTTTGGCAGTCTGTGTTGGTTGTTTGTAAGCAGATTGTCATGTTCGAATGAAATACTATGATTCAGAGCACCACTTAAGATACCTTAGTTCAGAATGTAGAACATGGCACAGATTGTGTCAGAACGTGGGTAGTTGTACTGTAAATGTATTGGATTTTAGCGTTGGTGGCTGATTTTCACTCAGGGCCCACCACCACCACAGGAGTAGGCCTCCCACACAGCGCTGCTTCTGAGTGGCTGAGTCATAGCTCTGACAGCAAGGCTGGAAGTTGTGCCAGAGCGTGTGTGAGTGTGTGTGAGAGATTGTTTGCATGTATGTAGTTTTTGAATATCTTTTGGGGGAAATCAGTCTGTAAAAATGGGGATTCTTTGTATATTTCAGGTTTTCCCCAACTCGGTCTTCGGACCCCAAGGGGTGCACATTTTGTTTTTTGCCCTAGCACTACACAGCTGATTCAAATAATCAACTAATCATCAAACTTTGATAATTTGAATTAGCTGTGTAGCGTTAGGGCAAAAACCAAAACGTGGGGTTCCAAGGACCGAATTTGGAAAACGCTGGTGTATTTAGTTGAACAAATGTGTGTATTCACCCCATTTCATGTAAATGGTAATTCTATCATCACATTCTCATGCAAAGACTAGCCAATGGGCACAGACGTCAATTCAACATCTAATCCACATTGGTTCAATGTAATTCAATGTAACGTTGATTTAACCAATGTGTGCCCAGTGGGTATTGATTATATTTGACAACTCTGATACTGAATGGACTTGGTCACAGCACTGACCATCCTTCCATTATGTATTAGAATATATCCCTGGACAAAGGCCCAGATAGATTCTGAATCAACCCCATGTGGTTCTTAAATTGGAGGAAAGGGATATCATATCCAGTCATTTTCTTAAGCAAATAAAGCCTAATCATATGTCAGCACTTTGGTCAAACATGCTACCAGTCCAGGATTTAAATTCTGACCCTGTGGATTAAGGGTCAGTGAAAAGCATTGAAAACATCCATGGCTTGTCACAGATTTTTGAGAATGAATACAACAGCTTTATCCACTATGTCAGCCTCATTATACTGTATATACGTTTCATATGATGTAATCCACTAGTATGAAAGGGTTTTGGATTATAACATCCAAATGCTGTTTGATTGGAAATGTGTTTCATGGCAATACATCCTGAGACTGCAGATCAATCTACATGTACAGTAAATGTTACAACCACCTTCAGAAAGTATTCACATCCCTAGACATTTCCCACATTTTGTTGTGTTACCGCCTGCATTTTAAATAGATTACATTTAGATGTTGTGTCACTGGCCTACACACACAATACCCCATAATGTCAAGGTGGAAATGCTGAAATTAAATGTTTCTGGAGTCAATAAGTATTCAACCTCTTTATTATGGAAAGCCTAAATGAGTTCAGGAATAAAAATGTGCTTAACAACTCACATAATAAGTTGCAATAATAGTGTTTAACGTGATTTTTGAATGACTACTTCATCGCTGTACCCCACACATACAATTATGTTTGTGTGGGGTACAAACACAATGTGAATTTCAAACACAGATTCAACCACAAAGACCAGGGAGGTTTTCCAATGCCTCGCAAAGAAGGGCACCTATTGGTAGATTTAAAAAAAGCAGACATTGAATATCCCTTTGAGCATGGTGAAGTTATTTATTACACTTTGGATGGTGTATCAATACACCCAGTCACTACAAAAATACAGGTGTTCTTCCTAACTCAGTTGCTGGAGAGGAAGGAAACTGCTCAGGGATTTCTCTTTGAGGCCAATAGTGAAACAGTTACAAAATGTAATGGCTGTGATAGGAGAGAACTGAGGATGGATCAACAACATTGTAGATAATAAATTAGCTAACATTTCTAAAAACATGCTTTCACTTTGTTATTATGAGAAACAGATGAGAAAAAAACGATTTAATCCATTTTGAATTCAGGCTGTAACACAACAAAATGTGAAATAAGTCAAGAGGTATGAATACTTTCTGAAGGCACTATATCCACATTTTACTATGAACATAAAATTGTATTTCCAATGTATTGGATATGAAAAAACCTGTGGAGATGTGATGAAGAATGATGTATAGGCTATGTGTACCACTACTCTGAGAGACTAATGAGCATATTGAGCTCCTTTTCCATTCTCATTTCTACTCAATAGTGCAAAGTAGTGATCTAAGCCCACTCAGCTTCTCATACAGTACAGGAAAAGAACTTTGTGTGCTCTCTCGGAGTCTATTTCTCACCGCTGAGAGACCTGTTGATAATACATATGTATGCCCAATGACTCAGACAGAGTTCTCTAAGCCTGCCTGTGAAAGAGGAGCATTGACTGAACAAGGACATGTTTGTAGGACAGTGGGAGTGATTGAGTGAATCAAGCTGGAAGGCAGAGGCATTGTTCAGACTTGGAGATGTGTAGGAGGGCTGTGGGAGTGATCGAGTGAATCAAGCTGGAAGCCAGAGGCATTGTTCAGACTAGGAGATGTTAAGGATTTCTGTGGTGTGTAGGTGGTATGGGGGAGTGAAGAACCCAGAAAATGACCATGACCAAAGCAGGACCTCAGGAACTTGCAGCATCACATGACGAGGCTGGCATTAGAGGGCATGTCTGTATGACAGCTGGTTTGGATTACCTTATGGGTACACATATGACAGTAACATGTGCACTGGGAGTCAGGAAGCAAGTTCAGGAAGTGAGTGAATAATTTAATTAATGAACGCATGCATGACTCATAGTACAAACCAAGAAACACAACCAACACACAGACATGAAACAGAAACAATGAGGCCTGGGGGAAGGAACCAAAGGGAGTGACATATATAGGGCAGGCAATCAAGGAGATGATGGTGTCCAGGTGAGTGTCATTATAAACTGATGCGCATAACGATGGTGACAGGTGTGCGCCATAACAAGCAGCCTGGTGATCTAGAGGCCGAAGAGGGAGCACACTTGACAATGACTACCCTGTTGATGTAAACATGGTAGACTAGAATTCAGGATCTAAAAGGGCATCATTTTCATGATAAATTGATTATATTTGTTCTATTAGTGAAGCTGTAGATAGTATATGAATGTTATTTTTTTGTATTATTCAGGCATTAGACATTTGTGTTTATTTTCTTTCCAGATGTGCAATCAATGAGATCAATGGGCTACTACATTCCCCATAATTCCTGTTGCACAGCTATCCACCAATTCATGCATTTGCTATCCACTGACCAAGATTAAGTGCGGAGAGGGGATGTGTCACAGCAGGAGAGAAGTGTGAAGATGTGAAAAATTAAAAACCATGGTGCTAAGTACAAACCTTCTTTCCCTGAATAAAAGACAAGTAAAATGAAATCCACTTTATCGCTTGAGCATCTTGAGGATGTTGGATCCCATTGGTCTGAGGATCATGAGATGGAGTCAGTCGGCAGTAATGAGTCCTTTGAAAATGAACCTGACCAGGATGAAGGTCTACCTGTGGCGACAGGTTTGGCTGTAGAGATTTCTAATGTTTGCCCTGAGCATCCTACGAGAGATGGAAAAGTGGATCCATGCTTTTTTGGAAAAAGTGGATCTATCCAACCCATACAGTGCATTCGGAAAGTATTCTGATCCCTTCCCCTTTTCCACCTTTTGATACGTTACAGCCTTATTCTAAAATTGATACAATATATATATTTTTTTTACCCCTGTCTGGGATTTATTTAGAATTCAAGACACACTTAACCAGCATGGCTACCACAGCATTCTGCAGCGATACGCCATCCCATCTGGTTTGTGCTTAGTGGGACAATCATTTGTTTTTCAACAGGACAATGACCCAAAACACATCTCCAGGCTGTGTAAGGGTTATTTGATCAAAAAGGAGAGTGATGGAGTGCTGCATCTGATGACCTGGCCTCCACAAGCACCTGACCTCAACCCAATTGAGATGGTTTGGGATGAGTTGGACCGCAGAGTGAAGGAAAAACTGCCAAAAAGTGCTCGGCATATATGGGAACTCCTTCAAGACTATTGAAAAAGCATTCATCACGATGCTGGTTGAGAGAATGCCAAGAGTGTGCAAAGCCGTCATCAAGTCAAAGGTTGGTTACTTTGAAAAATATAAAATATACTTTGATTTGTTTAACACTTTTTGGTTACTACAAGATTCCATGTGTGTTATTTCATAGTTTTGATGTCTTCACTATTATTCTACAATGTAGAAAATAGTAAAATAATGAGTAGGTGTGTCCAAACTTTTGACTGGTACAGTATGGCCCTCTTTGTGGCACTTGACCATGTGACTGGCAGTTGTCCCGGTGCAACACAACTAGAGCCTGTAGGACTTGTTTTGTTGATAGCTATGTCAAGAAAACAGAGCAGTGCTTTATTATAGCCATGGTGATTAACTGAACTGCATGGATGGAGTGGACATCACAGAAGATAGGCGTGGTAGTTGCAGCAGCAGATAAATATTTGGGTCTGAGTGATTTTAGTGCAGAAGATCTACAGGGAGTTTTGATAGAAGGGGTTCCATCCTCCAAGGCTGATGGCCTGGTGTAAGATCGTTTAGGGCCAAAGTAGTGGGATGGGTTTTGGGGACAGACCGTTGCAGGGTTAGATGGTTGTGCAATTTATAATGTTCCCCTTTCCTTTTTTTGTGATAAATGTGCAATATGCACTCCGACCTCTGAAAGGCAGCAATACTCAACACAGCGTCTGGTCTGCCAGAAATTCACACGAAGAAGAATGTGTTTCGAGGAGTGCGGGATGTGTGCTCGGTATGTTGTTGTTTGTTAGTTGCGATGAGCAGTGCAACGTGATGGAGATAACAGTGTGAATGCTTTCCGAACAAACACAGTGGGATATCCCGATGTTTCAACAGCCTTGCTGGGAATGGTGCATCTTTTCACTACGCAAGCGAACGAGTACGTGACATAATTATGTGAATATCCCCAAATTTAGCAACTGTAGATGGAAATTGGACCTGCAAGCGCGTTCTGATTTTTCGTATCACACGCAAACTTGTCTGAGAATCACTCGCGCGTCTTTCCACTGTGGTTGAGTTTGAAATGGTGTGGCGTGGGACCTACCCAGACTATCCTCTGATTTTTCCATGATTGAAGTGTTTGATATTTTCAAATCAGTCGTAAGCCTTTTGTAATTATTGTTCCGAGAGAAATTATGATATTTTTTTCGACTGCAGTTTGCAACAAACACGAATAAGGAGACCAGAAAAAAAGTGGCGTACCAGCAGTCTCGACTTTCTTTGGTGAGCTGTCCAGAGGGCTGTCAAAACTGGAGGGTTTCTGTGATGGTATGCGGTCCGGGATGTGCCCGTAATGCTTGGTGAATGAAAACGGGTGTTGGCTCACAGGAAACGACAGAACACTCAGAAGTTTGCCCACGAGTTAACGTTAGCCTAGCTAACTAGATCTAGTTACTTGGCTGCATTTTTCTTTTTGCTAGCTAGCTGACGTTAGCTGTCTATATCTAGTCAATAGTAAAGTAATGTTGCTGGGTGATTCAGGTAACATTACCTAATTAGCGTAAGATAGTTAACGTTTGTTTATTTGGTCATGGTAGGTAGGTAGTTAGCTAGTTCAGTTAGCTAGCTAGGGCCAAGACTTATTAGCTAAGTATATTTGATTAAACCATTAGTTGCAAGCGTGCTAGTTGCTAGCTAGTGAAAAGTTTCAAGCATGTGAGAAGCTGTCACTGGTAGCTAACTAACGTTACTAAGCTAGTTAGTTATGTAGCTTAGTAAGATGGATAGGTCTGGATGTCATGCTGGAAACTATAGCCCACAAACGAATAAAACCATAGCTAGCTGATAAAACACGAACTCTAAAATGGTAGCAAGCTAAACCCTATACTAGCTCCTTTCAACATAATCTGCAAAACATTGAATGTGATCCTATAATCAGACTGATCCCAGATCTGTTTATATTGTTTTGCCAACAACTATTAATTGTCCGTCTGGCATGACAACATAGTAGTTGACTGTATACTCCACACACAGATCTGGGACCAGGCTATAATCAGACAACTATTTTTCCAGTAGATTAACATCACAGTTCTGTTGCTTTCATTTCAGCGGTGCTCCTGGCCCTGGACTGCTTCAACTGTGGAGGGGATCTCACTGAGTGACCATTGATGCTGCAACTCGGGGTGGCTGAGCCTATGCGAGAGTGCGAATACAGCCAGATCAGCACTCGCAGCTCAACCCCAATGGAAACTCCATACAAGAAGAGGACCCCCAAAAAGAGGAAGTGGCAAGCCTTCCCGGGGCGGAATAAATTTTACTGCAATGGGAGGATCATGATGGCCAGACAGACAGGGGTCTTCTACCTCACCCTCGTCCTCATTCTCATCACAAGCGGACTCTTCTTCACTTTTGAGTAAGTAGCTAAAGGTTGTTCCCTATGATTTTGCCATCCTTTGGCCCACATTGCCTATGAACAGGGCATTGGGGCTGTAGCTAACAAAGAGCCAGGGTTTATGGCCCAACCTGTCACTGTTGATAAGCCAGTGGTAGCCTGTATGTGGATGAGACAGGCCTCTCACTCTTCCTCAAGGTGCTCTTTCACCTTGAGCTGTCACATTGAGCAGCATCTTGTCTATGAGTTGGTAGAGTTGTATAAAGCCTTGTAATTCTGTTAGCTCAGCTTTAATGTTTAGTCTCAGACCTTTTTCTGGAAGTCTCAGCAATCAATATGGTGTAGATAGCATAGAAGACTTGTCTTAACTCTCATGCATCATTCTTACTGACAGGGACAGCCCACTTGATGTCCTTTGTCTACTGAGTTACTCATCATGGTAACACCTGTCTGGTTTCCTTTGAAAAGGTGTGGCTGTTCTAGTTTCTGTCATCACAGGATCTGTGTTTGAATGAATCTATCATACGATACATGTCCATTCATGTAGATTGAATAAACCTGAGGTCATCCTTCCAAATAAATAAATACATTTTAGTTTAGTTAAAATATTTGCTATAGACAACCTCTCTCTCATTGTTACTGATCACACTTACCAGCTCTTTCTTCATTGCTTCCTCTCTTGTTCTAGATTTCCCCATGCCTAGACTGGTTTACCCTCTTCTAAAATGTCTCCAGTTCTCATACGAGCTCTTTGACATGTTGTTTATTACTAGATGCTTAACAACTGAGGTTTCTGATGTAGGCGTGCATCTTTCTGTCTCGACCATTTGCTCTCTTTTTTTTTTTCTCTCTCTCTCTCTCTCTCTCTCTTTCTTCATTGCTTCCTCTCTTGTTCTAGATTTCCCCATGCCTAGACTGGTTTACCCTCTTCTAAAATGTCTCCAGTTCTCAGACGAGCTCTTTGTGACATGTTGTTTATTACTATATTTAATGTGGTGAAATGTGGAGCCTGTAAAACCTGAGCAGCAGGCTGTTATACCCACAGACACCACTTCTCCTCTCCCACTGTCTGTCCCTGGTTTAATAACCGTGCCTGCTGCCTGGTTGATCTCAGCAGCACGACAACCTGTGTCCCTCTCATCCATTTTCAGGAGGTTGTAAATTGGCCCTCAGTGACTTCCAGGTCCCATGGAGTACAATGGGGAGAGCATATATTTAGACACTGAGTGCTATTAGCATGAGGGATGTCTCCACAGCACTGGACCAGTCAGTCACTCTTTTCCCTGCTTGTCCTGACTAATCACTCATTGTGGTCCAGGAGCCAGACAGTGCTTAGCACAAGAGGCTGCTGAGGGGAGGACGGCTCATAGTAATGGCTGGAATGGAGTGACTGGAATGGTATCAGACACATTGAAACCATGTTTGATGAGTTCAATACCATTCATGTATCCCGTTCCAGTCATTAATATGAGCCCGTCCACCACAATTAATGTGCCACCCAACCTCCTGTGGTGCTAAGGAAGATAAGTCTGTTTCTAACTCCTACCATGGATGTTGTTGCTCAATTAGACCGGTAGCTTTTCTCACTGTGTTCCGTATGTATGATCAAGCCCTGGGTGTATTCTGTACAGTGCATTCGTAAAGTGTTCAGACCCTTTGACCTTTTCCACATTTTGTTACATTACAGCCTTATTTTAAATGGATTAAATATATATATATTTTTTGTCCTCATCAATCTACTATACATAATGCCCCATAATGACAAAGCAAAAACAGGTTTTTAGGAATGTTTGCACATTTCATATTTAAGTAAGTATTCAGACCCTTTACTCAGTACTTTGTTAAAGAACCTTTCAGCTATTACAGCCTAGAGTCTTCTTGGGTATAAGGCATGGCACACCTGTATTTGGGGCGTTTCTCCCATTCTTTTCTGCAGATAATCTCAAGCCTTGTCAGGTTGGATGGGGAGTGTTGCTGCACAGCTATTTTCAGTTCTCTCCAGAGATGTTTGATTGGGTTCAAGTCCGGGCTCTGGCTGGCCCACTCAAAGACATCCAGAGAATTGTCCCGAAGCCACTCCTTGGCTGTGTTGCTTAGGGCCGTTGTCCTGTTGGAAGGTGAACCTTCGCCCCAGTCAGGTCCTGTGTGCTCTGGAGCAGGTTTTCATCAAGGATCTTTCTGTTCTTTGCCCTGTTCACCTTTCCCTCAATCCTGACTAGTGTCTGTCTCTGCTGCTGAAAAACATCCCCACAGCATGATGCTGCCACCATCATGCTTCACCGTAGGGATGGTGCCAGGTTTCTGACAGATGTGACGCTTGGCATTCAGGCCAAAGCGTTCAATCATGGTTTCTTCAGACCCAAGAATCTTGTTTCTCATGGTCTGAGAGTCTTTCAGCTGCCTTTTGGCAAACTCCAAGCGGGCTGTCATATGCCTTTTACTGTGGAGTGGCTTCCGTCTGGCCCCTCTACCATGAAGGCCTGATTGGTGGAGTGCAACCAGAGATGGTTGTCCTTCTGGAAGTTGCTCCCATCTCCACAGATGAACTCTGGAACTCTGTCAGAGTGACCATCAGGTTCTTGGTCACCTCCCTGACCAAGTCTTTTCTCCCCTGATAGCTCAGTTTAGCTGGGCGACCAGCTCTAGGAAGAGTCTTGGACGGTTCCAAACTTCTTCCATTTAAGATGGAGGCCACTGTGTTCTTGGGGACCTTCAATCCTGCAGACATTGTTTGGTACCCTTCCCCAGATCTGTGCCTCGACACAATCTGGTCTCGGAGCTCTACGGATAATTCCTTCAACCTCATGGCTTGGTTTTTGCTCTGATATGCACTGTCAACTGTGGGACCTTACATAGACAGGTGTGTGTCTTTCCAAATTATGTCCAATCAATTGATTTTTACCACAGGTGGACTCCAAGTTGTAGAAACATCTCAAGGATGATTAATGTGAACAGGATGCACCTGAGCTCAATTGAGTCTCATAGCAATGTGTCTGAATACTAATGTAAATAAGGTATCTCTTTTGTTTTTTATCAATTTGCAAAAATGTCCAAACCTGTTTTTGCTTTGTCGTCATTATGGGGTATTGTGTGTAGATTGAGGAAAAACATTTGATTTGTTGAAAAACAAATGATAGTCCCACTAAGCGCAAACCAGATGGGATGCCGTATCGCTGCAGAATGCTGTGTTAACCATGCTGGTTAAGTATGCCTTGAATTCTAAATAATTCACTGACATTGTCAACAGCAAAGCACCATAACACCACCTCCTCCATGCTTCACTGTGGGAACCACATATGCAGAGATCATCTGTTCACCTACTTTGCTTCTCACAAAGACGCAGCAGTTGGAACCAAAAATCTAATCAGAGCAAAGGACTAATGTCCATTGCTTGTGTTTCTTTGCCCAAGCAAATCTTCTTCTTATTGGTGCCCTTTTAGTAGTGGTTTCTTTGCAGTAATTCGACCATGAAGGCCTGATTCATGCACTCTCCTCTAAGAATTAACCAATTATATCAGGCCACATCCGGCCATGATACACCTGCTTGTGTCCTTTGACACTATATAAACTAGTTACCCGCAGTGTTTGTCATTATACCCTGATGAAGACAGCTTGTCTGTCGAAACGTTGGTTATTAGGTTATTAAATTATTGCATCAGAGCTCCTAGAGTGTGTGGCTCTCCTTTTCCTTTTTTACTTGAACTCTGTATTTATTTGGGCTGTGATTTCTGAGGCTTACAACTCTAATGAACATATTCTCTGCAGCAGAGGCAACTCTGGGTCTTCCTTTCCTGTGGCAGTCCTCATGAGAGCTAGTTTCATTGTAGTCCTTGATGGTTTTTGTGACTGCACTTGAAGAAACTTTCAAAATGCTTGAAATGTTTCTGGATTGACTGACCAACATGTCTTAAAGTAATGATGGACTGTCGTTTCTCTTTGCTTATTTGAGCTGTTGTTACCATAATATGGACTTAGCCCTATTTGGTAAAATACCATCTTCTGTATACCACCCCTGCCTTGTCACAACACAACTGTGTGTTCCTAGGGAAAACACTTATCAGCACTTATCTTAGCTACTACATGTAGCTGACATATTCATGCTTTGCATATTCCTCTTTGATTTAGACGATACTGTTGCACAAACATCATGCTGATTTAGGTCTACACAATAACTGGTATTAGGCTCTCTAGCTAGTTGTGTTTGCTGTATTAGCTGTATTAGTAACTGTATTAGCTAACTAGTGATTAGCATTAGTTGCTAACATGCCTTATCCTCAACTTGTTAAGAAAAGACTATCAGTTTTCAGATGTAAGAGAAACAAACTAATAGTGTAATTATAGAACACTAGTGGATTTATATTAAGAAGCAAAGTGAAAACTGCATCATCAACATGTGCTGTATTGTCCATGCAGACTAAACGCAAGTGTCTCGTGGTTGAGTACGTACAAATGAAGAGGGGGAGAGAGAGACCCCTGTTTATAGAGGGTAAAGTAAAAACCTAAACCGGTCCATGCATCAATACCGGTGTATATAGTAAAATACGTTATTTTATTTAACTAGGCAAGTCAGTTAAGAACAAATTCTTCTTTTCAATGATGGCCAGTGCCTTGTTCAGGGGCAGAACAAATCCCTTGTCAGCTCGGGATTTGATCTTGCAACCTTTCGGTTACTAGTCCAACGCTCTAACCACTAGGCTATCTGCCGCCTTATACTGTCCAGCCCTAGTGATTGCCCATTACTGCTTATCACTTATTGACAATAAAAAGTATAATGAATTAAAATATAAACACAACATGTAAAGTGTCGGTTCCATGTTTCATGAGCTGAAACAAAAGATCCCAGAAACGTTCCATAATCACAAAAAGCTTATTTCTCTCAAATGTTGTGCACAAATTTGTTTACATCCCTGTTGAGCATTTCTCCTTTTGCCAGAGGCAGGTTGTTATTGTGTTGGACTAGTTAACTGTAAGGTTGCAAGATTGCAACCAGGACCTCCACATCAGGCTTCTTCAGCTGTGGGATCGTCTTGAGATTTCCTTCTATGAACTGTAACTCAGTAAAATCATTGTAATTGTTGCATGTTGCGTTTTTTATATTTTTGTTCAGTATAAATGTAAGGGAGATGTTTAACCAGGTGTGTTATGGTGAGGGTGTGCAGCGTGGGTGTTGGAAAGCAGGATCTTGTTGTCCATTCACACACCCCCAAGCTCTCCTTTCCATAGTCTAATCCATCTCTGCATCCTGGCTCCTAACGGCTGCAGCTCTCTGCTGGCCTGGCTGTGTCTGAGGAGTGAATCCACATAGGGGAGGGGGGAACATTCGCAGAGGGTGTGCCTCAGAGCCTGCCTCGTTGACTGGCCTTCATAAACCTCTTTAAAGCATGCGATTAGGATTGACTAAAAGCTCAGCAGTTTTTGAATAGTGAGTAAGCTTTGCTATTAAGTAGGGGAGGCAACGAGAAAGAGATTTTGCCATCAGCACTAAGTTCTTTGAGTCTCCTGATAGAGGAGAGTGGAACAGAAACATTGCCTTGAGGAAAGGAGAGTTAAGGACAACTAAATGCTCTTCATCGTAGCTCCCTCTTGACGAGACTTTTTCAATGTCAGGCAGTGCCACTACAAATGTGGTTTTAAGTTGCCATCCACAAATAAGGGCCTTATCTGCTTATACCACCTTTACAACTTCCATTACAGTGTGAGCTCACATAACACGTGGGTCTAGATAATTCTTCAGTCCCCATCATTGCAGGGCATTAGAAACCAACGCAAAAAACGTCTACATGATCACACCACCAGTGGAGCTGCTGACCAAAACTCTACTCTCCACCCCCACATCCACATTAATGCCAGGGCATGCTCATTTGTTTTCTCATCATGCTGAAGTGCTCTGTCATTATGAATATGATCCCGTAGAGCAGCTGTTGCAGCTATGTAACCCTGTGGTGAGTCATCATACTCTCTCATTTGCATGGCCTGCCTGTGACTGAGCAGGTAGCAGTCATGTAGCAATGATGGGATGGCATGGTAACTCAGTGGGGTATGGAATGGTATTCGACTTTCATTTGATATAGCCTTTCAATTATTGTCATTGTTATTATTATTAACGTTTTCTGCATTTCTGTGATATAGCTCTTTGTTCAAAGCTAAAACTGTGAACTTCTCCTTTTCAGAGACTGTTTGCAGATTGGCTGTACCTAATTGAACACCCCAGACCTCAGAATTCCCCCAGGAAAGAATGTTAGACTGTTTTACCATTTTTATTACAGTATTACATAGGATACATCCTCTTTATGTATCTTTATTAGTTCTGCTCAGAGAGAAGGTCATCTGTTTTGGAGGACTATGCAAAGGCATAACTCCTGTAACCGTTAAGTCAGTCATCGGGGGCAGCTTAATGATGATGAATTGTGGAAAACATTCGGCTGAACCTCTGAAGGCAGCAGCTTGGAGCAGAACAGCCACACCTGCATTACACACACGCTTCCCTGAGGATAAAGCACACGCTTTTCTGAGACTAAGACCTTGTTGAAAGCTTTTCTGAAGAAGGGGGTTTGTTCTAGGCCTACATGGAGTCAGCAAGAAACCACACCTGCCATTTTTTGAACAACATACACAATAACCTGCCTTTCACTAAATCCCCAACCACAGTGTTCAAATTGCTTTTCATTACTGTACATTTCATAAGCTGAACTTTGACACACTTACCTGCATTGCATAACTGGTCATTGAACCAGGATGAAAGGTAGAATACTAACATTAAGTATGTTAAAGATTTGTCCAGTCACATCTGTGTGTTTACCAAACATTTCCCTTTTCTGGACATGACATCGCTTCTCGCAGGTCACCTTGTCACGCACTTTCCTTTCCTGTTTCCGTCTCTTTCCTGTGGATGGCGAGAGGCTAACTCTGTCAGCTAGACTTAGTCCAACCAGGCAGAAATCAAGTTGTGTTCCTTCTCATCCCAACTCCCCCAGGCTGTCACTGACTTCTGGTCCCCAATATGTGCCACACAGCCTACTCATTCTACCCATGTCCGTTCACTTGGGTGGGGGTAATTGTAATTGAGTGCATTGCATATGTTGGCGGCTTATACTAACACATTTGGAAGGATTTTCACACACACACACACACACATACTTCTGCTCTGCAGAGCTTTGATTGTTGCTCTGCTGGTAGCACATCATGCTACCAGAGGACATGACGACTAATTCATAACAGCTTTCACTGTGCTTGACAGACAAATACTTTATTCCAGGGTAGGTTCATGCCCTGCCCTTGTGTAGATGCAATTAAGTGCAATGAGAATGCAATTAAACATAATGCTGACAAAGCTCTGAATCCATAGGCTATAGATTAAAAAGTAATGAATACTCTTTGCTAAAGGCCACTAAAGCTGCTGTTTTAATGGTCTACGCTCAGAGAAATTAATGGACCTTTCAGCAATGTTTTTTATCAACGTGCTTAATGGCTAACTAGCCTGCTTAATCATTTTCATTCTGTCCTGCAAATGCAGCATTAGATAAAGCACTTATCTTTCACATAGCAGCTTCTTCTCTTGCACTACATCGTCTGCCTTCAGCGCTCACAAAACAAACGCATCTAAAGGGAAGCATCAACTTCTCATGCAAACAGTTATACATAGCTTCCCACTTATGCACATTTTGTCCCCCCCAGGCTGTTTGTAGTAGATCAGAGGGTATTGATCGTCTCTAAAGCCTTTTACAGCCTAGTACTCTAGTTCTGGGGGTTCTAATGACTTGAAACGTAGGCACTAGGCAACTGTGAAAGAGTGTTGCCACATCTCACAACAAGCTGCTGGAAAGATTAGTATAATCTATTTAGCAAGAGAGACCTGGCCAAAATAGTTGCACACAAAGTTTCAAACATTTACAACATAAAACACAAAGCACTCCAGTTTTAAAACCTCGGTTTACACACATTGAACAGGCATATTAGTTTATGGAGGAGTGGTTCAACACCTGTATGTATTGTCCCATCAAGTGAAATGGGTTGTTTTACAGGGTATGCTGTAGTACAGCTCACCTGGAGCATATTAGGGTTAAGTGTCTTGCTCGAGCACATCAACAGATGTTTCACCTTGTCTGCTCAAGTATTCAAACCAGCAACCTTTCAGTTACTAAGGTAGGGGTCAAAAGATTGACAACCCCCTAAATCATTTTTCACCATAAGGTAAAATCGAACAAAAATAATTTAAGGAGACGATTTCCTGTACTTTAAGTCCTTTTTTTTTGTAGCTCGTTCCAAGTAGAGGGGGACAGAGTACTGGAACACTTTATTTTTTAACCTATATGGGCCTTACGCCGTATGTCCACCAGATGCGCATGAGTTTGCCGAATGTTGTTTTTGCCAGATGTCTAGTCTGAATTTTCCATACATGACGCACATGTGCTTCGCAAGCCTGCAGAATGGTTTATACCATGCTAAAAATGCTGCAGGGAGACACATTGCCAATAAGATTGGATTACCTGGTCAGTTGAATGGGAAATAATTAGCTGGAAAGTGGGAGCTAGGTGCTGTTCATTTTTTTGGGGATAAGCTATACAGCAAAGTGGTTAGCTTTGTATTAGCTTGACTGTTTATGAACTTCTGCTTGTACCACCGCACGGTAAAGCAACGCATGAGTTGAAAATATTGAATGCATGCAGTACACAGAACACACCGAAGTCTAGTGTGGCATCCCCAACGCAGCGTTGCGGACTGCTCCATTGACAATGAATGACTTCGCAGCGTAGGCGATAATTGTCATTAGCCTGCTGGACAATCTAGGTACTCTGGTAAAATGGGGGCCTTCCATTAAGATCTGTGAGAAGTGGTAAATAATGTATAGGGGACGTGATAACTATAACCTGTGTCTGATTATTGTTGCGATTAATCTTCTCTGCTGGAGACAAAATTAGTGGGAAGACCTTCAGGCACCTCACTGGGGTAAAAAAATATTGTGTGAGATGCCACCGGTGATGATCAACTTACTCTCTTGAGTCTATTGCTTTTGAACCCGGCTCAACAGGACATGGATCTGACACTTCTGACTCATGTTCAGAGTATTTCCAAGAGACTGCTCAGACAGAATCCTGATTGACTGTTAATTTGCTTCCTCTTCCTGTTTCAGAACGGTATTGCTTCCTACTGAAAACAGCACAGATTAATTTTAAATGTCCCTAGACTGTGGTGTAGGTTGTAGGAGGGGAAATGGGCTTGGCTCAGATTCAAGTATCTCTAGTGTTTTGTTGGCCTTTGACCTCTTGGCTCAAAACGCGAAGCTCAAATCACTGTGTTCAATTTTTTAGTTTTAGTAATGAGGAGAAAGTTCATCAATGTTGTTTGTCCTTTGATTCATTACCAAACTATTTGTTTAAATTGTAGAGGGGTGGTGTGTTCCTATAGTCTCATCTGTGTTTATGTGGTGATGACAGTGAGTTAACTGGAATATTGGCGATTTAGTGTTAGGTATACCATTTGCCTAGACAAGGAGTGTTGAACTGTCCATCTAGGCCATAGGCTGATCTGAAGCAGTGTTGGTGTTTTTGACTGATGGGCTGATGTCACTTCTGTAGAACTTCAGTGCTTCAACATAAAGGTACCACATGTGGAGGTTCCTCTAGTGAAATGCAGGAAACAGTCTGCTTGTGGTAAACATACGATGGAGTCAAGATGTCACACATGGAATGTAAATGCATGTTTATGTCTGAGAGACGCAATTGAAACTTTTTAAAATTGAAAGTGATGGTAAGCTCCGAAACCCAAATAAACTCCCCATATGGTACGCAGCAGTGCATAATCCTAACCCACATCATCCTCCATGGATTTGTACAGTCTGCTTTAACTTCTTAGTGATCCCTTCCTGCTCGAATCCTGGTAACGGGATTGATTTGACAACATCCAGTGAAATTGCTGCGCGCCAAATTCGAAAACAGAAATACTCATAATAAAAATTGACAAAATATGCATGTGTAAACTTTATTTTGATGTATTATCTTCTTGTTAATCCAGCCGCAGTGTCAGATTTTAAAAAGGCTTTACGGCAAAAGCAGACCATTATCTGATTATCTGAGGACAGTGCCCCGCATACCAACACATGAAAATCATATTTCAACCAGTCAGAAATTATAATATAATTCATGCCTTACCTTTTGAAGATCTTCTGTTGGCACCCAAATGTCCCAGAAAAATCACAAATGGTCCTTTTGTTCGATAAATTCCTTCTTTATATCCCCAAAATGTACATTTTATTTGGCGCGTTTGATTCAGAAAATAAACCGGTTCCAACTCGCCCAACATGACTACAAAGTATCTAATAAGTTACCTGTGAACTTGGTCCAAACATTTAAGACTATTTTTATTTTTTATGGTCAGATAATGGAGTTGCATACAGGCACATTTTTTGTTGTCATCTATCATGTTAGGACGTTAGTCTCATGATGTACTCCCTTCCTGCATTCCTACAGTGAACTGTCACAAACTTTTAATTGACTATCTTTGCTATTAAAAGCAGCCAATTGCCTCTGTGCCATGGTCAGGTTAGGTGATGTCAGTTTTCGGGACCCCTCAGTTGGTTCGTGATTTAAATGTTATTTTTTGTTATGGATAAAACATTTCTCAAAAGCCAATGTGTTCCCACACTGTTGTCGTTAAAACCCTCTACCCCCTTTCACTAATTTCACAGCCCACAGCTATAATTCAAACCACAGTTGTAGTGAATTGACAAGCCCATATCATCTGCCCTATCTAGTTAATTCTGGATAGCCTTTTTTGGTTGTCATCCTCATGCATTTTTAAGAGAAAAGCCTCCATAACAATTAGGCCAAACTTCCAGATTGAGCATTGGTTCGCCTCACCAGCTACCAGCACTCGCAGTGGGCTCTGAGGGAGGAGAGCGGCGCGATCAGAGAAAGAGCTGGAGAACGTGCAAGCTGAGAGGGCTCTGTGGGTGTAATTTTTCCGGTGGTACGCTGTTCATTTGAGACGAATCGTTTCAGGGATGGAATATTTCCCTCCTGATAAAGTAGGTCAGTGCTATAATACCCAATGGATCAACTCTGAGGGGAGGGGGGAAGACGGCAGTTTGACCCTTAAGCCGAGAGAGGTGGAAAACCAGTTATAAAACAAGGGAAAAAGAGCTGCTGTGGCAGGGCAGGGGAAATTGACGAGACATAGCTGAGGCTTGGTGCACCATGCTTGGAGGGAGATGTGGAACATCGTACCCCGGAATCTGACTCCGTTAACAACCCGTCCAAAGAATGTCAGAAGACCGGGTCTGACCCCGCTGCAGTTTGCCATCAGATCTCATGAAACCTGATTTAATGATGCCTGAAATCACTGTTTTATTTGTTTTGTGAGGACGCTTAACCTTTCTAGCGCAGGCATTCCGATAGCGGAACCCCTCGACAACATTCCGCTGAAAAGGCGTATTTTTATATTTTTTTTAAATATGTAACTTTCACACATTAACAAGTCCAATACAGCAAATCTTGTTAATCTACCCATCGTGTCCGATTTCAAAAATGCTTTACAGCGAAAGCACAACATATGATTATGTTAGATCATAGCCAAGTCCAAAAAACACACACGCCATTTTTCCAGCCAAGGATGGGAGTCACAAAAAGCAGAAATATAGATAAAATGAATCACTAACCTTTGTTGATCTTCATCAGATGACACTCATAGGACATAATGTTACACAATACATACATGTATGTTTTGTTCGATAATGTGCATATTTATATCCAAAAATCTCAGTGTACATTGGCGCGTTACATGCAGTAATGTTTTGATTCCAAAATATCTGGAGATTTTGCAGAAATACTCATAATAAACATTGATAACAATACAACTGTTATTCACAGAATTAAAGATAGACTTCTCCTTAATGCAACCTCTGTGTCAGATTATTTATTTTTTTACTTGACGGAAAAAGCATAATCTGAGAACGGAGCTCAGAACCCAAAACAGCCAGAGGAATATCTGCCATTTTGGAGTCAACAGAAATTAGAAATTTCACATTAAATATTCACTTACCTTTGATCGTCATCAGAAGGCACTCCCAGGAATCCCAGTTCGACAATAAATTACTGCTTTGTTCCATAAAGTCTATAATTTATGTCCAAATAGCCACTTGTTGTTAGCGTGTTCAGCCCAGTAATCCATCTTCAAGAGGCACAGGCACTTTGTCCAGACAAACTCGAAAAGTTCTGTTACAGTCCTTTAGAAACATGTCAAACAATGTATGGAATCAATCTTTAGGATGTGTTTAACATAAAACATCAATAATATTCCAACCGGATAATTCCTTTGTCTGAAGAAAAGTACTGGAACGAGAGGTAACTCTGTCGGGAGCGCGCGTCATGAGACCAAGGCACTCTGCCAGACCACTGACTCAGAGGTCTCATGAGCCCCTCCTTTATAGTAGAATCCTCCTTCAAGTTTCTAAAGACGGTTGACATCTAGTGGAAGCCGTAGGAAGTGCAACTTTATCCATATCTCAATGTGTATTCGGTAGGCCAAGCTTTGAAAAACTATAAACCTCAGATGTCCCACTTCCTGGTTGGATTTGTCTCAGGTTTTCGCCTGCCATATGAGTTCTGTTATACTCACAGACATCATTCAGACATCAACAGTTTTAGAAACTTCAGTGTTTTCTATCCAATACTAATAATAATATGCATATATTAGCATCTGGGACAGAGTAGGAGGCAGTTCACTCTGGGCATGCTATTCATCCAAAAGTGAAAATGCTGCCCCCTATCCCAAAAAGGTTAAGAACTTGGGAGGGGGGGGGCAAAGGATTTAGTGACACTGCCTTGAGCTACGCTGGGCAATGAGATTGCAGGTTTAGACTGAACTCTTTGTTATTTTGGGTGACGGGGTGGCCTAGCTATGCTGTAATTGCAGTCCCGGATAGGGCTGTTGCAGTGACTGTATTACCGCCACACCGGCAGTCATGACTGCAGCAAAATTCCACATGACCGTTGAGTCACGGTAATCTCCTGTTATGTAGTCTGGACATGCGCTGGTAGTACCCAACTCGCTAACTACCATCAGGTCCTAATGGCCTGGTACTCAGGGTTCTATTGTCCCTCTAACCACTCTAACATCAATGCAAATGAAATCGAAAATCACATCAAACACTTATCATCAAAACAGTATCATGCTTTTAAAACTCACCTCACTGTCATCATCAATTTGAAGAGAGAAGTTCAACAGTAGGTTGAAACTGAGTCTAAAACATGGTTGTTGTGGAGATTTGTTTGAAATCCATATACATATTTGAGCTTATGCATACGCTTATAAGCCCAACCCCCCCCCCCCCCCCCCCCAAAAAAACCGAATTAAAATGAATGCTGCTATACAATACATAGTCTTTCACTTATTAAGCATGGCAGCAAAACATCAACCAAAACTGATTTAAGATGTCTTTGGTACATACTTGATCTAACCTATAATCCAAATAGTTTTTAGTTATCACCTTTGTGTGTACTGTATTATTATGCATACTGGATGGACTTATGCTATGCTCCAAAATGTCTATCCACGAGTCTGGGAGAGAACTTATAGCCCTAGGCGATGCATTTGGTTCATTGATTATGCAGGGCGATTTTGAATGGCCTAGTAATAGGGATGTTAAATATTTTCATAATTAATTGGGTGACATTAACTTTAGCTATACGGAACATCTCACCACCATCTGTTTCCATCTCCTCCTCGCTCTCTTTTATTCCTTTCTCGAGCGTGCAGAGGGGCTGTCGACAGTTTAGTGAAATAGGTTTCATTGCGAGAAAAAAAAAGATTACTATTGATGTTCCCGAACAGATTTCACTTGGTTTCCCAAATTAAGCACTGGGTAGTTGCAGGAACAAGGTTGGAGAGCCCATGGTATTTAGAGTTTGCCCGGAATATCACCTGTTGCGCAGCGAAAGCATGCTCCTCAAACAGTGGTTAATGCCTGGAGTGAAATAAGTGTTTTTATATTCATTTGTCAGCTGTTCATATTAAGCACATGGTCTTCTATAAAACCAAAGGAGCCTGCCTGGCATTATTTTTTTTTTTAAAACAGACCTGCGAGAAAGCGCAGCATCCATTTGCTATTCGAGGGCATATAGATTAGAGGTCGACCGATTTTTAATCAGCATGGGCGATTTAATTCGTTTTCATAACAATCAGTAATCTGCCTTTTTGCTATATCAAATCATAGACTTAACTATAATAAACACACAGAAATACGAGCCTTAGGTCAAATCCGGAAACTTTTCACCTCGAAAACAAAACGTTTATTCCGTTCCCTTATTTTATCTAACGGGTGGCATCCCTAAGTCTAAATATTCCTGTTACATTGCACAACCTTCAATATTATGTCATAATTACGTAAAATTCTGGCTAATTAGTTCGCAAAGAGCCAGGCGGCCCAAACTGTTGCATATACCCTGACTCTGCGTGCAATGAACGCAAGAGAAGTGAGACAATTTCACCTGGTTAATATTGCCTGCTAACCTGGATTTCTTTTAGCTAAATATGCAGTGTTTAAAAATATATACTTGTGTATTGGTTTTACATTACAGTACACATTGGAGCAACGACAGTCGTTGATTGATTGTTTTTTATAAGATAAGTTTAATGCTAGCTAGCAACTTACCTTGGCTTACTGCATTCGCGTAACAGGCAGGCTCTTCGTGAGGCAGGTGGTTAGAGCGTTGGACTTGTTAACTGTAAGGTTGCAAGATTGAATCCCCCGAGCTGACAAGGTACAAATCTGTTGTTCTGCCTCGTTCCTAGGCCGTCATTGAAAATAAGGTGTTCTTAACAGACTTGCCTAGTTAAATAAAGATTAAATAAAGGTGTAAAAATAAAATTGGCGCCCAAAAATACAGATTTCCGATTGTTATGAAAATTAGGGCCGATTTCAAGTTAATCGGCCATTCCGATTAATCGGTCGACCTCTAATATCAATTGTTTTTATGACTCCAGAGTAGTACAGTCGTGGCTAAAAGTTGACCTTTTTCAAGACCTCTGCAATCTAGCCATGTTGTCAATTAACTTCTGGGCCACATCCTGACTGATGGCAGACCATTCTTGCATAATCAATGCTTGGAGTTTGTCAGAATTTATGGGTTTTTGTTTGTCCACCCGCCTCTTGAGGATTGACCACAAGTTCTCAATGGGATTAAGGTCTGGGGAGTTTCCTGGCCATGGACCCCAAATATCAATGTTTTGTTTGCCGAGCCACTTAGTTATCACTTTTGCCTTATGGCAAGGTGCTCCATCATGCTGGAAAAGGCATTGTTCGTCACAAAACTGTTCCTGGATGGTTGGGAGAAGTTGCTCTCGTAGGATGTGTTGGTACCATTCTTTATTCATGGCTGTGTTCTTTGGCTGTGTTCAAAATTGTGAGTGAGCCCACTCCCTTGGCTGAGAAGCAACCCCACACATGAATGGTCTCAGGATGCTTTACTGTTGGCATGACACAAGACTGATGGTAGCGCTCACCTTGTCTTCTCCGGACAAGCTTTTTCCGGATGCCCCAAACAATCGGAAAGGGGATTTATCAGAGAAAATGACATTACCCCAGTCCTCAGCAGTCCAATCCCTGTACCTTTGCAGAATGTCAGTCCCTGATGTTTTTCCTGGAGAGAAGTGGCTTCTTTGCTGCCCTTCTTGACATCAGGCTATCCTCCAAAAGTCTTTGCCTCACTGTGCGTGCAGATGCACTCACACCTGCCTGCTGCCATTCCTGAGCAAGCTCTGTACTGGTGGTGCCCCGATCCCGCAGCTGAATCAACTTTAGGAGATGGTCCTGGCGCTTGCTGAACTTTCTTGGACGCCCTGAAGCCTTCTTCACAACAATTGAACCGCTCTCCTTGAAGTTCTTGATGATCCGATAAATGGTTGATTTAGGTGCAATCTTACTGGCAGCAGTATCCTTGCCTGTGAAGCCCTTTTTGTGCAAAGCAATGATGATGGCACGTGTTTCCTTAATCAGCATGACAGAGTGATCTCCAGCCTTGTCCTCGTCAACACTCACACCTGTGTTAACGAGAGAATGACTGACATGTCAGCTGGTCCTTTTGTGGCAGGGCTGAAATGCAGTGGAAATGTTTTGGGGCGATTCAGTTCATTTGCATGGCAAAGAGGGACTTTGCAATTTATTTGCAATTCATCTGATCACTCTTCATAACATTCTGGAGTATATGCAAATTGCCATCATACAAACTGATGCCTCAATTTGTGAAAATTAATATTTGTGTAATTTTCAACTTTTGGCCACGACTGTAGGCTATTAGGCTTATCCCATTCCCTGCATTAATTAATTTGTCTGCATGTCTATTCAACATTTGGATGAGAGGAATCCATGCCATGAATGAAGAACAATAGGCCTGTCTTATTTTCACGATTCGGCACATTGAAAACTCAAATTGCTTTGGAAAAAAAGCCTTGTTACCTAATGAAAGCCTATAGCCGACATAACAAAACAATACCTTTACATGAACCTACCAGACGAGCTAAATCACTTCTGTGCTCGCTTCGAGGCAAGCAACACTGAGGCATTCATGAGAGCATCAGCTGTTCCGGACGACTGTGTGATCACGCTCTCCGTAGTCAATGTGAGTAAGACTTTTAAACAGGTCAAAATACACAAGGCTGCGGGGCCAGACCGATTACCAGAACGTGTGCTCTGGGCATATGCTGACTAACTGGCAGGTGTCTTCACTGACATTTTCAACATGTCCCTGATTGAGTCTGTAATGCCAACATGTTTCAAGCAGACCACCATAGTCCCTGTGCCCAAGAACACAAAGGCAACCTGCCTAAATGACTACAGACCCGTAGTACTCACGTCCGTAGCCATGAAGTGCTTTGAAAGGCTGGTAATGGCTCACATCAACACCATTATCCCAGAAACCCTAGACCCACTCCAATTTGCATACTGCCCAAACATATCCACAATCTCAATTGCACTCCACACTGCCCTTTCCCACCTGGACAAACGAGCACTTATCTGACAATGCTATTCATCGACTACAGCTCAGCGTTCAACACCATAGTACCCTCCAAAGCTCATCACTAAGCTAAGGATCCTGGGACTAAACACCTCCCTCTGCAACTGGATTCTGGACTTCCTGACGGGCCGCCCCAGGTGGTGAGGGTAGGTAGCAACACATCTGCCACGCTGATCCTCAACACTGGAGCTCCCCAGGGGTGCGTGCTCAGTCTTGTACTCCCTGTTCACCCACGACTGCATGGCCAGGCACGACTCCAACACCATCAAGTTTGCAAACGACACAACAGTGGTAGGCCTGATCAACGACGACACAGCCTATAGGAGGTCAGAGACCTGGCCGGGTGGTGCCAGAATAACAAACTATCCCTCAACGTAAGCAAGACTAAGGAGATGATTGTGGACTACAGGAAAAGGAGGACCGAGCATGCCCCCATTCTCATCGACGGGGCTGTAGTGGAACAGGTTGAGAGCTTCAAGTTCCTTGGCGTCCACATCACCCACAAAGTAGAATGTTCCAAACACACCAAGACAGTTGTGAAGAGGGCACGACAAAGCCTATACCCCCTCAGGAAACTAAAATATTTGGCATGGGTCCTGAGATCCTCAAAAGGTTCTACAGCTGCATCACTGCCTGGTACGGCAATTGCTCGGCCTCCGACCGCGAGGCACTACAGAGGGTAGTGCGTACGGCCCAGTACATCACTGTGGCTAAGCTGCCTGCCATCCAGGACATCTATACCAGGCGGTGTCAGAGGAAGGCCCTAAAAATTGTCACCCCAGTCATAGACTGTTCTCTCCTCTACCGCATGGCAAGCGGTACCGGAGTGCCAAGTCTAGGACAAAAAGGCTTCTCAACAGTTTTTACCCCCAAGCCATAAGACCCCTGAACACGTAATCAAATGGCAACCCGGACTATTTGCATTGTGTGCCTCCCCCCACCCATCCCCTCTTTTACGCTGCTGCTACTCTCTGTTTATCATACATGTATAGTCACTTTAATTATACATTCATGTACATACTACCTCAATTGGCCCGATCAACCAGTGCTCCCGCATGTTGGCTAACCGGTCTATCTGCATTGTGTCCCACCACCTGCCAACCCCTCTTTTACACTACTGCTACTCTCTGTTCATGTATGCATAGTCACTTTAACCATATCTACATGTACATACTACCTCAACCAGCCTGACTAACCGGTGTCTGTATATAGCCTCGCTACTGTTATTTTTCACTATCTTTTTACTGTTTATTTATTTACTTACCTATTGTTCACCTTATACCTTTTTTGTACTATTGGTTAGAGCCTGTAAGTAAGCATTTCACTGTAAGGTCTACCTACACCTGTTGTATTTGTTGCCCGTGACAAATACATTTTGATTTGACATTCAATGTTGTTTAGATGGTAAAATATTTAATTGAAACTTAAATACATTTTCAAAATCAAATAGTCTATAGGCTGCAAAAATAGCTTACGTTTCTTTAGTATGCTAATAGCTCAAAGGTTTACCAGCCGCATGGGTTTAAACTTTATATGACCGCTGTATAGTCTAAATGAATGAAAGCCTGAATTAATGTAATAACTGATAATTCAGTAAACTAATACCTGCTTGCACTCTCCAGGCTGTGTATCCATCTACCAGGTTGTTGTCCTCCTTGTCCACGCTGACTCAAATCCTTCTAAACTGGGGATTTGACTTGCGCAGCATCTGTTTCCACAATGGTGTGTTTCACCGTCATAACCTTTTTTCTTTCTTCTGTTAGAAAGCTAGGAGTCAAGGAAAATAAACTTGGCAACACATTGTCACGTGGCGAAGGGAAGTTTTCCCTGCAAATGGACAAATTTAAACGTTTCAGCTCCACACAAATAGACCTACCAATGGACACAGCCTAGGCTCCCAGCCACGCAGCAAGAAAAAGTAACAGGGAACTGTTCCAAGCTGCGTGGCTGGGAGCCTAGGCTGTGTCTGCCTCACTGCTCACAGCCTAATGGAATTCGCAACACAATTCAACACTACTAGCTTCTGGGTTTGTCAAACAAATATTTAAAAATAATTGTTCTGAACCGCAAGCCACCCGCCAGCTGATTTGATTTGTTAAATTTTTTGGGGGGGTGGTCAACCACAGGGAACCGTGGGTATCTAACTTGATGCAGGACTCTACATCTCCTTTTGGAGATGTTACACGCCTGGAATGTGATTTGAACACAAGTCCTAGAAGAGGTAGTTTTGCTGCTTTGGTCAAAATGGACCAACTGCTTCACTCAAGGTCTTTGCTATCGCTGACCTCTGTGCACACTGATCACATAGGCCAAGAAACAAGTTAACCCTTTCCTGCACAGAAAGTGACCCAGTTTGTTTATTTTGTATTCTCTGTTTTGATTTGTCAGTCATAACTTCATGCAGATCAGAACATTTTCCCACGGTTGGATTTTAAAAATTTCTATTCCCAGAGCGCTCATGTAGAGAAATACAGGAACTTTTGAGATATCCAATAACTTTGAATATTATGTTCTTTATTCTTGGTATGAGAATCCAAATTAAGTAGGCCTAGTTTGCGTGAGACAGTGGACCTTTATCACAATCATTGTTCTTGCTTGAAATGTCCTGGACCAGTGTAGACCTAGAATGATATTAGAAGCAGCACAGTTAGAGAGTTATAGAGACATGTTTAGATTTCAGTCTAAACCTTTCAACATGGGCTAATTCAGCCTGCTCTGAGAACCTGACTTTAAGGAACGTAAACTGGGTGGGATTCTGGCATATTACCCTTATGCTACATCATACATTAACTCATGCACAAATACACAAAACAACTCAGTCGATGATCGTCAGACTGCAGTAATGTTTATCAGATTTCTGTGTACTGTGTAATGACATGTGGCAGGGGAAAAGTAACTCAATTCCCTTTGTGCTAAACCACAGAAAAAAACATGTCTTCAACTGAGAAGAGGAAAGTTACGCCAAGAGACAACAGAAGTTATAAAAGACATTCCCCCCCCACATATCAAGCCAAATTGTCTCCCTACGCTGTAATGACTTCCATCTTGTTTGCTGCCACAATTTCGATATCAAAGCGAAAGCTGAATTCAGACTCTTCTATAACTTGATGGTTTGGTGGAATGAAAAGGATTTGAATGTATTTCATCATACACTCTCCATCATACCTCCTTTTTACCCGTCTTTCTCGTCTTTGTTGCTGTCAGTTTACTCTGTTCACTTGTGGGGTTGTTTCCACAGTAACCACTTTCCCCATGACTGACAATGAATAGTGTCCGTCTCCATGACAACTATAGGCTAACCCTTTCAAAGCTCTGGTTTATTTTCAGAGTTTTTTTTATTTATTTTACCTTTATTTAACCAGGTAGGCAAGTTGAGAACAAGTTCTCATTTACAATTGCGACCTGGCCAAGATAAAGCAAAGCAGTTCGACAGATACAACAACACAGAGTTACACATGGAGTAAAACAAACATACAGTCAATAATAAAGTATAAACAAGTCTATATACAATGTGAGCAAATGAGGTGAGAAGGGAGGTAAAGGCAAAAAAAGGCCTTGGTGGCAAGGTAAATACAATATAGCAAGTAAAACACTGGAATGGTAGTTTTGCAATGGAAGAATGTGCAAAGTAGAAATAAAAATAATGGGGTGCAAAGGAGCAAAATAAATAAATAAATTAAATACAGATGGGAAAGAGGTAGTTGATAGGGCTAAATTATATGTGGGCTATGTACAGGTGCAGTAATCTGTGAGCTGCTCTGACAGTTGGTGCTTAAAGCTAGTGAGGGAGATAAGTGTTTCCAGTTTCAGAGATTTTTGTAGTTCGTTCCAGTCATTGGCAGCAGAGAACTGGAAAGAGAGGCGGCCAAAGAAAGAATTGGTTTTGGGGGTGACTAGAGAGATATACCTGCTGGAGCGTGTGCTACAGGTGGGAGATGCTATGGTGACCAGCGAGCTGAGATAAGGGGGGACTTTACCTAGCAGGGTCTTGTAGATGACATGGAGCCAGTGGGTTTGGCGACGAGTATGAAGCGAGGGCCAGCCAACGAGAGCGTACAGGTCGCAATGGTGGGTAGTGTATGGGGCTTTGGTGACAAAACGGATTGCACTGTGATAGACTGCATCCAGTTTGTTGAGTAGGGTATTGGAGGCTATTTTGTAAATTACATCGCCAAAGTCGAGGATTGGTAGGATGGTCAGTTTTACAAGGGTATGTTTGGCAGCATGAGTGAAGGATGCTTTGTTGCGAAATAGGAAGCCAATTCTAGATTTAACTTTGGATTGGAGATGTTTGATATGGGTCTGGAAGGAGAGTTTACAGTCTAACCAGACACCTAAGTATTTGTAGTTGTCCACGTATTCTAAGTCAGAGCCGTCCAGAGTAGTGATGTTGGACAGGCGGGTAGGTGCAGGTAGTGATCGGTTGAAGAGCATGCATTTAGTTTTACTTGTATTTAAGAGCAGTTGGAGGCCACGGAAGGAGAGTTGTATGGCATTGAAGCTTGCCTGGAGGGTTGTTAACACAGTGTCCAAAGAAGGGCCGGAAGTATACAGAATGGTGTCGTCTGCGTAGAGGTGGATCAGAGACTCACCAGCAGCAAGAGCGACCTCATTGATGTATACAGAGAAGAGAGTCGGTCCAAGAATTGAACCCTGTGGCACCCCCATAGAGACTGCCAGAGGTCCGGACAACAGACCCTCAGATTTGACACACTGAACTCTATCAGAGAAGTAGTTGGTGAACCAGGTGAGGCAATCATTTGAGAAACCAAGGCTGTTGAGTCTGCCGATGAGGATGTGGTGATTGACAGAGTCGAAAGCCTTGGCCAGATCAATGAATACGGCTGCACAGTAATGTTTCTTATCGATGGCGGTTAAGATATCGTTTAGGACCTTGAGCGTGGCTGAGGTGCACCCATGACCAGCTCTGAAACCAGATTGCATAGCAGAGAAGGTATGGTGAGATTCAAAATGGTCGGTAATCTGTTTGTTGACTTGGCTTTCGAAGACCTTAGAAAGGCATGGTAGGATAGATATAGGTCTGTAGCAGTTTGGGTCAAGAGTGTCCCCCCCTTTGAAGAGGGGGATGACCGCAGCTGCTTTCCAATCTTTGGGAATCTCAGACGACACGAAAGAGAGGTTGAACAGGCTAGTAATAGGGGTGGCAACAATTTCGGCAGATAATTTTAGAAAGAAAGGGTCCAGATTGTCTAGCCCGGCTGATTTGTAGGGGTCCAGATTTTGCAGCTCTTTCAGAACATCAGCTGAATGGATTTGGGAGAAGGAGAAATGGGGAAGGCTTGGGCGAGTTGCTGTTGGGGGTGCAGTGCTGTTGACAGGGGTAGGAGTAGCCAGGTGGAAAGCATGGCCAGCAGTAGAAAAATGCTTATTGAAATTTTCAATTATGGTGGATTTATCAGTGGTGACAGTGTTTCCTATCTTCAGTGCAGTGGGCAGCTGGGAGGAGGTGTTCTTATTCTCCATGGACTTTACAGTGTCCCAGAACTTTTTTGAGTTAGTGTTGCAAGAAGCAAATTTCTGCTTGAAAAAGCTAGCCTTGGCTTTTCTAACTGCCTGTGTATAATGGTTTCTAGCTTCCCTGAACAGCTGCATATCACGGGGGCTGAACTGAAATATAAGGAATGGATTGAAAGTATTGAGTCTTGAAATTGGTGCAGTAGATGTAGATCCATGTCTGTGGGGAAAATAAAGGCCTGATGTAGCAGGGTCTGCCCTCCTTAATGGACGCAGCTTGAAATCTGTCCATCTCCATCACCCTGTCACCCCCTAACTTCTCTAGGGTAGGGGGCAGCATTTGGAATTTTGGATAAAAAGCATGCCCAAATTAAACTGCCTCATGCCCAGAAGATAGGATATGCATATAATTAGTAGATCTGGATAGAAAACACTCTAAAGTTTCCAAAAACTGTTAAAATATTGTTTGTGGGTATAACATAACTGATTTGTCAGGTGAAAACCTGAGAAAAATCCATTCAGGAAGTAGGAATTGTTTGTTGTTGTAGTTTTCTATTCAATGCCATTACAGTATCTATTGACTTAGGACTCAAATTGCAGTTCCTATGCCTTCCACTAGATGTCAACAGTCTTTATAAATTGTTTCAGGCTTGTATTCTGAAAAATGAGTGAGTAAGAGCAGTCTGAATGAGTGGACCCTGCCGTGTCACAGAGCTTTTTCATGCGCACGACCAGAGAGAGTGCCTTTCTTGTTTACCTTTTATATTGACAACATTATTGTCCGGTTGAAATATTATTAATATTAATATTATTAATAATATTAATATTATTATCAATATTATTATTGAAATATTATAGATTATTTAGGCTAAAAACAACCTGTTTGACATGTTTCTATGAACTTTATGGATACAATTTGTATTTTTTTGTCTGCCTGTTGTGACTGTGTTTGAGCCTGTGGATTACTGAAGAAAACTCGCAAACAAAACAGGTTTTCGGATATAAAGAGACTTTATCGAACAAAAGGAACATTTATTGAATAAATTAATGTCTTCTGAGTGCAAACATATGAAGATCATCAAAGGTAAATTATTTTATCTTTATTTCTGACTTGTGTAACTCTTCTACTTGGCTGGTTACTGTTTCTAATTTGTCTGCTGGGCTATGTTCTCAAATAATTGTAAGGTATGCTTTCGCCTTAAAGCATTTTTTAAATCTGATACCGTGGTTGGATTCACAAGAAGTTAATCTTTAAACCAATGTAAAATAGTTGTCTTTTCTGAATTTTTATAATGAGTATTTCTGAATTTGAATTTGGCGCTCTGCAATCTCACTGGATGTTGGCCAGGTGGGACGCTAGCGTCCCACATACCCTAGAGAGGTTAACACACTGTGACCTGACTCTTTCTCCATTACATGTGGCTTGTCTCCCAGCGTCAGAGCTGATGACAGAGGCAGTAGTTATTGGCGCATTTGGGAAGCACACTCCTTTAGTGTCTGTCAGTAAACTTTGCATTTAGTCTACACAGTCAGGAGGGCGTTCATGGGTTGAGATATTGGATAATGTATTTTGTGCTAGGGTTGGACGGTATCCAGACTGTCATACTGTTTTCTGTACCATACCGGCATAAATGTTGTTACCAGAAATGCAAAAAAAGGCATGTTGTATTTTGAGTCTTAAGATCAAAGAAAATAGGTTTTGTGGTTGATATTGTAGTATGTATTTAGTTTGAACAATTTAAATGAGCTAGCATGAGACTGGTTTCGTCTAGACAAACTGTTGCTTAGCAACCAGATAACGTGTTCTGTGGAGAGAAAGTAATGTTGATCCAGAGCATCCCAAACGTGTATGACAGCATGTTCAGGTTCCCGCCAATATCCAGCAACTTCGCACAGCCATTGAAGAGGAGTGGGACAACATTCCACAGGCCACAATCAACAGCCTGATCAACTCTATGCGAAGGAGATGTATTGCGCTGCATGAGGCAAATGGTGGTCACACCAGATACGAACTGGTTTTCTGATCCACGCCTCTACCTTTTTTTATGGTATCTGTGACAACAGATGCATGTCTGTATTCCCAGTCATGTGAAATCCATAGATTAGGGCCTATTTTGTTTATTTCAACTGAATTATTTCCTTATGAACTAACTCAAGTAAAATATTTTAAATTATTTCATGTTGAGTTTAAACATTTTCTTCAGTGGACTTTCATGACAGCTTGACAACTTTAAAATACAAAGTCAATGTTTGATCACTCCATCCACAAGTAATTACAACACCTAACCAGCCTATAGGCTAAGGAAAAGAAGATACAATTCTTTTCAAGTATTTGGAATTAATTGTTACCTCGATGACAGTCAAGCCAAAGAAGGCTTGCCTCCCTCCCTCAACCATGCTGTGATGTTAATGAGTTATATTTTAGGATACAGGGGCTTGCGAAAGTATTTGCCCTCCTTGGCATTTTTCCTATTTTGTTGCCATACAACCTGGAATTAACATGGAGGGGGGTTTGTTTCATTTGATTTACACAACATGCCTACCACTTTGAAGATGCAAAATATGTTTTATTGTGAAACAAACAAGAAATAAGACAAAATAAACTAAAGTTCAGCATGCATAACTATTCACCCCCCCCCCCCCCCCCCAAAAAAAAAGTCAATACTTTGTAGAGTCACCTTCTGGAGAAGTTACAGCTGCAAGTCTCTTGGGGTATGTCTCTATAAGCTTGGCACATCTAGCCACTGGGATTTTTGCCCATTTCTTCAATGCAACACTTCTCCAGCTCCTTCAAGTTGGATGGGTTCCGCTGGTGTACAGCAATCTAAGTCATACCACAGATTCTCAATTGGATTGAGGTCTGAGCTTTGACTAGGCCATTCCAAAACATTTAAACGTTTCCCCTTAAACCACTCGAGTGTGTTGCTTTAGCAGTATGCTTGGGGTCATTGTCCTGAAGGAAGTTGAACCTCTGTCCCAGTCTCAAATCTCTGGAAGACTGAAACAGGTTTCCCTCAAGAATTTTTCTGTATTCAGTGCCATCATTCCTTCAATTCTGACCAGTTTCCCAGTCTTTGCCGATGGAAAAACATCCCCACCCGCATGATGCTGCCACCACTATGCTTCACTGTGGGGATGATGTTCTCGGGGTGATGAGGCGTTGGGTTTGCACCAGACATAGTGTTTTCCTTGATGGCCAAAAATCTCAATTTTAGTCTCATCTAACCAGAGTACCTTCTTCCAGATGTTTGGGGAGTCTCCCACATGCCTTTTGGTGAAAACCAAACATGCTTTTTTCTGCCCACTCTTTCGTAAAGCCCAGCTCTGTGGAGTGTACGGCTTAAAGTGGTCCTATGGACAGATACTCCAATCTCCGCTGTGGAGCTTTGCAGCTCTTTCAGGGTTATCTTTGGTCTGATTGTTTCCTCTGATTTAATGCCCTCCTTGCCTGGTCTGTGAGTTTTGGTGGGCGGCCCTCTCTTGGCAGGTTTGTTGTGGTGCCATATTCTTTCCATTTCTTAATAATGTATTTAATTGTGCTCTGTGGGATGTTCAAAGTTTTGGATATTTTATCACCCAACCCTGATCTGTACTTCTCCACAACTTTGTCCCTGACCTGTTTTGAGAGCTCCTTGGTCTTCATGGTGCCGCTTGCTTGGTGGTACCCCTTGCTTAGTGGTGTTGCAGACTCTTTCAGAACAGGTGTGTGTGTGTATATACTGAGATCATGTGACGGATCATGTGACACTTAGATTGCGCACATGTGGCCTTTATTTAACTAATTATTTGACTTCTGAAGGTAATTGGTTGCACCAGATCTTGTTTAGGGGCTTCATAGTAAAGTGGGTGAATACATATGCACGCAACACTTTTCCGTTTAAATATTTTTATCATGTTTTGAAACAAGTTTATTTTTTTCATTTCACTTCACCAATTTGAACTACTTGTATGACCATTACATAAAATACAAATAAAAAATCAATTTTAAATTACAGGTTGTAATGCAACAAAATAAAGAAAATTCCAAGGGGCGAATACTTTTGCAAGGCACTGTAACGTGACAGGTTTGGAATTTAATGTAGGTCGTCAAGTGAACAAACTGTCCAAGGGTTGTATGCGGTGGTTTCCCTGGCCAACACAGCCTACAGTCTGTAAAAGCTTGACTAATTACCCCCTTTGGCTGTCCTTGGGTCAGATTATCATGAACAGTTTGACAAGAAAAGCACAGAGCAGAAATGCTTTCAAATTTCCAAGAAAGTCTTGAGAGCTACGCCGACCTTGCTTCGCAGTGATGGGCTGTGGAGATATGGCCTCACATGAGCCTTGTAAAGTGCTTCACATCCCTAGTGATTTCGCATTAGCTCTGGTAATTGCTGGATTTCTCAATACGATATGTGTGACCAATCAGACTGAATGGAAGCCAGATTGAATGGATAGATGAAAAGAGCTCCAGTAACAATTTTGGACATTCATTTTTGTTTCCTAGAGATTTGACATGTCTCTGTCTGCTTGCTTTCTGTCTAAATGGACTTGCAGTGTAGGGCTTGAGAGACTGCCCCTGAAACCTTTCCACTTGTCATTGCATTTAGATCTCTTTCTTGTGTCAAACCGCTTCGGCCAGTAGTGTAGCCTAGTGCTTTTCAAACAATTAGGTCTACCTTGTTTTTACTCCTCGTCGTGATACGCTTTGCTCTTCATGTCTTACAATTTCAGGCTCCTATCTCTTTCTAAGGCATTGAACTGTTAAACCTTGTCCATTCCCTACAGATGAGACCAGCTCACCTTGAATGGATTTCATGTCACAGTAGGTCCTGTGGGTTTCCCTTCACTTTAGCTGGAGCAAAATAGGCAGGGATTAGGCCTCTCCAGCATGCTGTGTGTTGTAAATTCAATCGATCAGCAAGCCTTGCATCTGGCCTGCATTGACAGGGATAAACACATGAGTGCTTAGGGCTCAGAATTCTCAGAATCACCCTCCATTACTGTGTGAGCTCTCCAGAGCAAGGAGAAATGCGAGCGGTAGGGACCAGAGATTCAGGTCACCTGTGAGATTTATTCATCTGCCCACTGTGGTGTACTACTACAGATGTAGATTCAAAATGTGACCAATATTGTCGCAGCAAAATAATCGTGCAGCAAAAGTTGCTGGATTGGTGGTTAGACTATTAGCTGGCCAAAAGTTGGCAACATGAAAAGTGCAGTACTGTTATTAATAACCTGGGCGGCAGATGTCCAACGCTTTAACCACTAGGCTTAGTAACCAAAAGGTTGCAAGATCGTATCCCCGAGCTGACAAGGTAAAAATCTGTCGTTCTGCCCCTGAACAAGGCAGTTAACCCACTGTTCCTAGGCCATCATTGAAAATAAGTATTTGTTCTTAATTGACTTGCCTAGTTAAATAAAGGTAAAAAAATAATTTAAAAAGACCTTGTGTTAGTGAGTGTTCGGTGAATTGTGTAAATCATGAAGCTCATCTGCATTTCCTGAGGTGCAGAAAATTTATCAGCAGCAAAAGAGTGATCAAATTAAAATCCTACATCAGTAGTGATAATAGCCTATCCCAAAACAACAACAGTGTAAGCTTAGTGTGGCCTCTGGTTGTCTGTTTTTTTTTGGGGGGGGGGGGGGGGGGGTGCTCTGCTTGATTCTACAGTCCACTTACAAAATGGTCTCATTCTTCTTAATTTTTCAGAAAACAAGCCTGAAACAATGTCTAAATACTGTTGACATCTAGTGGAAGCCATAGGAACTGCAATATGTGTCCTAACCATTTAGATCATCTCTAGGCATTCAATTGAAAACTACCCACATCAAAAACTCCCACTTCCTGGATGGATTTTCCTCAGGTTTTATCAGTTCTGTTATACTCACAGACAATATTTTAACAGTGTTGGAAACTTTAGTGTTTTCTATCCAATACTACCATGCATATGTATATCCTAGCTTCTGGGCCTGAGTAACAGGCAGTTTACTTTGGGAACGTTTGTCATCCAAACATCAAAATACTGCCCCCTACCCAAGAGAGGTTAACAAGCCCAGGATGCATCACAAGAGCAGAAAGGAACAATCACTCTGCTCATCCTCGCCTGGGTTAACCATCCCACAGAGGGGGCAGGTTAGCGTCCACAGGTACCATCCATATGATGACAGCAGAAAGACATTCAAACTGTAGTTTTATTCCATCTTGCTTAGCGGTTTCCATCATTAAAAGCAGACAATGGCTCTGGATTGATGGACACACAATTGGACTGCTATGGTCAGAATGAATGACTCTTAGCTCCACTCTGGCCTTCTATACTGCAGGGTCATGGTGGTGATGGGCTATATATATCAAGCTCCAGCTCTAGCAGGGCTCAACTTGGCTCTGAGGATTTGGCCTGGTAATGGATTACATCATCAGGCAGGGCAGGAGCAGGCCTCTGGAGTACATCTTCCTCACTGTAATCTCTCCTCACAGGGACAGCTATGCTCAGAACGACATGATCTCTCAACAGACAGAGGTGGAAGGGGATCCACTGGGTCTGTACTACCTCATGGGAATGAGAGCTTCACCATGGAGTGGGTTGTATGCATTCATAGTCAGCCTTTGCAACTCCGTTGCTACACCATCTCCCGTGCACTTAATCGTGTGTCTCCCTGTCCCTCTCTCCCAGACTATGTCAGAGGGTGATGATGTCCGTGAGTTGGTATGTATGCTCACCCTTGGTTGAGCTATAGAAAGAGGCTCACTATGACCTGCCTCTGGTCTGTAAGTCTGCTATACCCTCTGCTCTACCAGCATGTGACTGTGGAAGAGTCAGTGCTCAGACACACACACAGACACAGACAATTTCCAGGCACACAGCAGATCACATTTAGTCCATCTCTGGCAGAATGGGAAACGTGGATATTAGTCCAGCCAGCGCTGCTATTATCCCATCATTGTGCAGAGTAGACCCTAGCTGATGTCCCAGACAACAGGACAGAGGACACTACCACCATGTTTCATCCACACGGCTCTACTTTTACCCTCACTTTCTTTGGGAACTCTTTCTGTGGGAACTTTTCTCTGCTGCTCTGGGAACTTGGTGAAACAGGAGCTACTTTTGCTGTTTCACTGTTACTTGATCACTTTTTATAGCAGGTCCAGATTTGGTGTGTTAGCCAGCTGGCGACAGCAGCTGCTGCCCAGTCGTGGTATTAATAAGGCTTACAGGATGTAGTGTCCTCACGCTTGCCTGGCAGCAGCCTTACTGAGGGATGGGAACTTGGGATGGGCATTGACCAGGGTGTGCCCTGGGGGGAGGCCAGCAAGCCAGGCACATGCAGTCACCCAGAAAAGACAGCCAGTGGATTGGAAGACTCTGTCAGTCACACCCCCAATCTGGCCATCAATACCCACCTCTCACATCTTGGCCAAAATTCTTGAAGTTTTGGCTGCATAAATTTATGCTAGTCAACGTGAGATCATCTGAAAGCTGAGATGGTTACTTTTTTACCAGCCAGTGTTTGAACATTGTTGGTTCCTTAGCTTCAGCTTTGGACTCCCATCCTCCACTCAAGCACCAAAGAATAGTAGGCTTATAATAGTGTGGCCAGGTTGGTGGGAGTGCTGGCTCCCACCTTCTGACCCTGGCTGCGACCCTGGTTCTGTAGCACCGTGGATATGGCCAGGCTCCCAAGGTGTTGCCACCTGGAGAATGGTGATGGAACAGGCCTCTGCCATAACTCTGCTGGATAGTCAACCACCAATGCTCCCTAATTCACAATATATTTGCAATATCTTTGCATACCTAGTAGGGTTTGGCCATACTCGTAATTGTATCTGTAAATGTACCGTTTATAGTCGGATCAGATGATATTGGTGATCGGAGAAGAAAGAAAAAAAAGTTTTTTAATATGCCTAAGTAGATGTGGGCAAAATACCTCCCTGCATGTTCTCACTGCAAATTAGGTGTGTGTCTGTATCCCTCAACTTGCAGCAGGCAGACAAGTTTTCTGTCACTCAGCGTTTTCATTATTTTTACTTCATTTTTTTTTTTTTTTTTTTTTTTGCCCCGCTTGTAAGATATTTGACACATTTATAGCTTGATAGCAAACAGCAGCAATCTATATTATCAGACCAAAAACATGGAGGAAAAGTAATCGGGTGAAATTATGGAGGAATTCAACTTCACTCTCCAATCAGGGCAATCAAGCAAATGTATTTATAAAGCCCTTCTTACATCAGCTGATGTCAAAATGCTGTACAGAAACCCAGACTAAAACTCCAAACAGCAAACAATGAACCCAGAAAGAAACCTAGAGAGGAACCAGGCTATGAGGGGTGGCCAGTCCTCCTCTGGCTGTGCCGGGTGGAGATTATAACAGGTGGACTGTGGACAGCAAGGAGTCATCAGGCCAGGTAGTCCTGAGGCATGGTCCTAGGGCTCAGGTCCTCCAAGTGTAAGAAAGGGAGAGAGGGCATACTTAAATTCACAAAGGACACCAGATAAGACAGGAGAGATACTCCAGATATAACAGACTGACCCTAGCCCCCTGACACACAAACTACTGCCGCATAAATACTGGAGGCTGAGACGGGAAGGGTCGGGAGACTCTGTGGCCCCGTCCGATGATACCCCCGGACAGGGCCAAACAGGCAGGATATAACCCCACCCAATTTTCCAAAGCACAGCCCCCACACCACTAGAGGGATATCTTCAATCACCATCCTGAGACAAGGCCGAGTATAGCCCACAAAGATTTCCGCCACGCCACAACCCAAGGGGGGAGCGCCAACCCGGACAGGAAGATCACGTCAGTGACACACCCCTCCTAGGGACGGCATGGAAGAGCACCAGTAAGCCAGTGACTGTAATAGGGTTAGAGGCAGAGAATCCCAGTGGAGAGAGGGGAACCTGCCAGGCAGAGACAGCAAGGGCGGTTCGTTGCTCCAGTGCCTTTCCGAGTATCGTAACTGATATGGGTAAGCAGGATGAACGTAGAGCCCGCCCTGTTCTTTACAGACAGGCAAAGTAACCAGATGAGTTCTTTAGACCACGTACAATACTCGTTTTGTCTGATTACTCGGCACACCCCTATTACCTAGTATTTCCTAGCATGCCATGTTTTCAGGTTCTCACATAGTGCCAACTAACACTGATGTAAACATGACTATAGATAATTTCCCCTCTCGCCTCTGTCTACACATACAGGGATGTATGCTACCTTTCTCCCACTTATCACTCTGAGCAACCTATCACTTCCTTTTAGAGTCCCTAGCTTGGCCTTTATGATCAAATGTGATTTTGCTTGGCATTGACTTTCAAACCACAGTCAATGAATGAGAGCGTAAGTACTCTGTGAACGGCAGCACTGCTGTCCTCCCGCTGCAGGCATCTTCCCTCCTGCTGTTGAACATCATACTAATGGAATAATAATAATAATCCCCCCCTCTCACCTCTCTGTGCCCTGTTCCATGTCATCTTGCCTGATAACAATCCATCCTCTCTGAGAGACTAGAGCATGTTTAGGATCACCTCTCCTTCTATGTTGTGAATTTGGGGACAGTTCAATGATGAGCGTTTTTGATAATGACATTTGTTGACGTGTGTTTGAAATTGTGAACGGTTTTACCAGTCCGATCAGGTGCTGTTCCTCGTCCTTCTATTCCTGGGCTACAGTGGTCACATCATTCAGATGGGCTAATGTGGTACAGGACTTTTTGAGCAAGGCTCAACTCTATAGTACAGTTTTTCATAGTAAGTGTCCGACTTAAAGTAACAGAATTACATTTTGTTTGTTTGATAAACCATAAGGACTCCACGTCACACATTCATTAATATCCCCCTTAAGGAATGCCTCACATCGGCCCCCCCGGCTCCTCGTCAGTAATGAAATCGGAAGTGACAGTGCATGGCCTGGCCATATCAGCTCTAATGATAAAGCGATTACAGTAATAAGTACCTGCAAGATCAGACCTAACTAATGGGATAAAACTCAATGATCTGTCATTAGAGCAGATTACAGGGCAGACACTGGGGAAGCCCTGGCCCAGGGGGAGGAGGGTGCTGAGGGGGTGGGATAGAGACAGGCGTCCGGATAATTGTCTGTAAACGGAGGTCATGAGTCTCCATATCTAATATCTACGCTCTGCTTTAAAATGGGGCTGGGCGTGGAGAATAATTATATCCACTTCCCGAAACGACACTTTCTTGGCCAGCAAACACGTGCCGACGATTCTCATGATAGTCGTATGTTTGACTTAGTGCAGCCTACTCTGAATACTTCAGGACTTGCACACACTGAGGATCTGTGAGTCTAACTCTGCCTCTCTCTCTCATCTTTCTTTCCCTTAGCTGTCCCTTCCTGTCGGTGCAGCTCACCCCAGCCATCCCAGTGATAGGGGGGGTGCTATTTGTCTTTGTGCTGGGGACTCTCTTCAGGACGAGCTTCAGTGACCCGGGGGTCCTGCCCCGAGCTACACCTGACGAGGCTGCAGACCTGGAGAGACAGATCGGTAAGAAGACTTCTATTAGTTCTATGTACTGTATTTATCCCTCCTTCTCAATCATCCCTGTCCACAAACACTCCCTCCTAGGGATGTGAACATTAAAACGTTTAAACCAAATTGGGATCCTTAACATTAAGAGAAATCCCTAACCTTTTTTTGTTGTTGCAGAAAGTAAACAGCATAGTGCCCTCAAATGCAACTCTGGACCTCGAAGCCAGTTCCACTGCATTTGATCATTTTCCCCCTCTAATCAGGGACTGATTTAGACCTGGGACACCAGGTGCTTGCAATTAATTACTATCAGGTTGAACAGAAAACCAGCAGGCTCTGGACCTCGTAGGGCAAGAGTTGAATAGCCCTGGCATAGTGGGTCAATTTCAGCAACAACTAAGAGCGTTGAAGCGTGAGACTAACTTCTCCTCTGTTTTAGTGCCCTGGCTACCACACTGTGAACAAACTCATGCACGTTCGCAGGTACTGTGAGAGCAAACTGTTGCATCTCGCTCATCTTTAAAGCCTAATCACTGATGATAGGCCTTGTTGAGTGATTTTGCATCCATTGCTGTTGATTGAAGATAGATGGGCCTAGTGCACAGTTCTGATTCTGTATGCCTGGTGACCTACCTGCCTATACTGTGCCCCTCTCCTCTCTCTCCGTTCCTCGCTTTGAAAGATGTTTGTGTTCCCGGAAGTGTGGCAAACTAATCGGTCTCCTCCATCCTAAAAATACTGAATCTCAGGAGTCGATTCTTAGGGGAATCCAATTTTGACACTCAGAAATGGGAGTCGACATCGTGAGTCGATGTGCAAGGAGTTGAGGAATCCGTTATTTTGGAGTCAACCCTACACCACTACGTCATCGTCATTAACAGTTGAAAAAATGGCAGAGAAAGGCAAGCGACAGCAGCAAAGTCCTGTATGGCAATACTTTTAGAAGTTAAACGAGGAAATGCAAACATTGCGAGGTGTAATTAAGGTACAGTAATAGTAGTACAGGTGCAATGCTTATTAACCATCTGAAATGGACTCGCCTTGAGACGCAAATGTGGAATTTTATGAATTTTTCTTAATGTTTTAACAGAACCAGTTTATTTTCTATTCGTCATGTCCCTACTCAATCCCACACGTGTCTCACACACATCCTTCTTTTCCTCTCCTCCTTTCCCTGTCTCCTTCTCATGTCCTCACCTTATCTTTCACTGTCTCTCTCCCTGACCTCCACCTGCTATGCCCAGACCAGTGGTCATGTTGTTAGCTGTGACTGATGCCTCTCCCCCTCGGGCGGTGGTGTGCCAGCTGCCAAGTCTGGAGCTTCCCTGGATGATAATGATGATGATGATGCTGATGATGAAATATAGAAATGGTATTGTTGGTTGGTGTTTGTTCAAGTGTCTCTGTCTGGCGGCAATCTGTTTTTTCCTCTTTCATTGAGACCTCACATTTGATACGAGACGTGATCAACTTTAAGACCAATAAATATATTTGGAAGTATAGGCCTATATCGTTTCTCTCACTTTTGATAGACTCATGTTAAGCAGCTTTTGGTGAAACCTAGCTACTGTACTTTCCCACTGTGAATCTCTTATATGATAATCTATATACATTAACTCCTTTGAGATACTGAGTGTACAAAACATTAAGATCAGCTGCTCTTTCCATTAGACTGACAAGGTGAAATCTATGATCCCTTATTGATGTCACTTGTTAAATACACTTCATCTACACTTCAGTCAGTGTAGATGAAGGGGAGGACACCGGTTAAAGTAGGATTTTGAAACCTTGAAACAATTGTGACATGGATTGTGTATGTGTGCCATTCAGATTTGTGTCACCGGTTTGTGTCAAGAACTGCAATGCCCCTGGGTTTTTCTAGAACAGTTGAAAGCAGTTTGCTGTGTCAATCAAGGATGGACATCCAAAGGACATCCATCCAACTTGACACAACTGTAGGAATCATTGGAGTCAACATATGCCAGCATCCCTGTGCTGGACGCTTTCAACACCTTGTAGAGTCCATGCCCCAACGAATTGAGGCTGTTCTGAGGGAGAAAGGGTGTGCCACTCAAGATTAGGAAGGTGTTGTTAATGTTTTGTATACACAGTGTATTATGCTCTTATCTGTGTCAGGAGTCTGAATCAGGAGTTGTTCTTCAGGCCCTCGTTAAACAAACAGCAGAGTGGTGTTTTTATTCATCTTGTTTGGAGACTTAAGCTTTGGGAGGGAGCGGAGGCAGGGTAGCACAGAAAGAACTCGAAGCTTTGGGAGGGAGCGGAGGCAGGGTAGCACAGAAAGGACTCAAAGCTTTGGGAGGGAGCGGAGGCATGGTAGCACAGAAAGGACTCAAAGGTTTGGGAGGGAGCGGAGGCATGGTAGCACAGAAAGGACTCGAAGCTTTGGGAGGGAGCGGAGGCATGGTAGCACAGAAAGGACTCGAAGCTTTGGGAGGGAGCGGAGGCATGGTAGCACAGAAAGGACTCAAAGCTTTGGGAGGGAGCGGAGGCATGGTAGCACTCGCTCTGCCCCCCCCCCCCCCCCTTCAGTTAATGTCAACGTGTGTGGCATCAGAGAATGCACTCTGAATGAACTCTGCCCTGCATCTGCTGTGGGAACTTGAGCCCATTGCACCTCCTCAAAACTACGTCTCCCATGTTCTTATAGTGCAGTAGCTCTGTAGTCCATCCCAGGAGGACCTACCACTACCATGCCTATGTTTGTCATTGTCAGCGTCCAAACAAATTGCCTCTTGCCCAGGTCCAATGAAATATCTGTAGTGGTGTACCAAGCATTGATTTGCTGCTACCTAGATCCAGCCAGAACTGTATATTTACCTCTTCTTGATAGAAACCTCTGAATCCAGGTATTACACACTGATGATTTTAGGAGCATGTTGTGGCACCCATCCAGGCCAAGTACACAGCATTCCTCCAGTTTGTGAAAGCTGCAGTCCTAACTAATGCTACCCATACAACCACCTCAGGCTATAGCTCTTTTTTCAGGAATCCCAGGTTCAACCCACTGACAGAAAAAGGTCCCTGGTAGTTCTGATAGTGAGGAGAGAGGAAAAAGCCATGTTAAAGGTCCAATCAGCTATTTAAACAACAACAAAGCACACTCACTGCCAGTGTTTTGGTAAAAAGCTGAAGAATGGGGCTGGAGAAATGTAATCATTCTCAAATTCATAAGCTGCTATGGATGCAAGGACTTACCAGCGATGATATCAAAATGATAGCTTTAACCATGTTTTGAGGCTTTTCAGTTTTTAACAATTACTTTGTTTTACTCCAATATTTGTAAACAATCTTATGTTTTGGGTTTTGATGGGGTAGAACAGTTCAACTAAGATCATGAAGCATTTATAAGTTTATATTCTTGAGTAAATATAATGAATTTACAAGTCCAGAAATGGATGTCGCAACTGCTGATTGACCCTTTTAAATGCCGACTCTCTGCCCCCCCCCCCCCCCCCCAACCATTGCCCACTGTAATGCTCTATTCATGGTGTGGCTGGATGATATGCAGATGCATTAGAGCAAATCGGTTAGCACTTACCCTGATCCAGCTCCAAGGAGTTGGCATCCTCTGCTCTGGATACTCACTCACTCTGTTTCTTTGTTTTATCTCTGTCTTCACTACATCTTCACATTCCTGGATCCATCTTTCCCCTCTTTCTCTTTCTTTCACTATATTGCATTAATCTCTCTGGCCTGCTCTCGGTCACCAACTTTTCCATCTCCCTTTCCATCAAACACACACACGTACGTCAGGGCTCATTCCTCACATTTCCAGTCTGTATTTCTCAGGCAGACTGTTGTACTGTTCCCATTCCTCCTCAGACCAGCCCAGACAGCCATGCTTTCCTCTCCTCTAGTAGTGCAGCATCCTTATATAACTATACACACACACACACACACACACACACACACACACACACACACACACACACACACACACACACACTAACAGCAAGTCTCTGAGGAGAAGACTGGCCTTGTCTGCAGAGGAGCAATCCTTGTTTTCTCTTGTTAGTGGTGCTCTCTCTCTCTGTGTGCTTCACAGCATTAGGAGAACGTGTGAGTTTGCAGTGTTGACATAACATGGTTTGTTGTCTGCTCTTTTTCGCTGGATTAGCATTCCACAGCCCACTCTGCTGCTGGTATGAAATAGTTGCTTCCTTTACAGCGTATGGTGTCATGAAGCTGATGATGGGTTTTAACTGTCAGTGTTAACAGAGTTGTAACTGTGCCGACACAGACTAGAAACTCACTGGCAACTCGGCTTCATGTCATCATCTCCCTGCCTGCCTGGGTTAATATGTTGTGGGGAAATACCAGAGTCTGGCAGCCCGTCTGTAAATGGGCTGATAGAGCCACCACTTCAACTCAAATTTCTGTTTTTATTTTTACAAGCCCACATTGTCTAGCAGTGTTTATGTTTGAAACAGACTCCTGGGCCTATGAGAGATGAGAGAACATTGTATCTCATCCAAAAGTATTTATTGTGAACTGTATTTTGGTTCTGTTTCTTGGTTGTTTTTAATTAGTTTGATTCCATTTGAAAGACAGTGTTGAAGGTAACGAGCCGTGGGTTCACAGGACCAGATCTGATGTTTGGTGAGTGAATTACTAAATATAGGCACATTGAGTCATGGATCTGGTTCTTCTGGAATAGTGGAGGGACTGGGTCACAGAGGGAGAGAGATATAGCCCCCTAGACACCACTACGGGAACATAACCAACAGAAATGGGTCACATCTCCTGCAGCTCTGTCACAGATTACTGCACCTGTACATAGCCCACCTATAATTTAGCGCAAACAACTACCTCTTTCCCTACTGTATTTTATTTATTTATTTATTTATTTATTTTGCTCCTTTGGACCCCATTATTTTTATTTCTACTTTGCACATTCTACCAATGCAAATCTACCATTCCAGTGTTTTACTTGCTATATTGTATTTACTTTGCCACCATGGCCTTTTTTTGCCTTCTCTTATCTCACCTCATTTGCTCACGTCGTATATAGATTTGTTTATACTGTATTATTGACTGTATGTTTGCTTTACTCCATGAGTAACTCTGTGTTGTTGTATGTGTCGAACTGCTTTGCTTTATCTTGGCCAGGTCGCAATTGTAAATGAGAACTTGTTCTCAACTTGCCTACCTGGTTAAATAAAGTTGAAATAAAATAAAAAACACGCTGGGTATGCTTTGAGGGGACTCCTACTCTAGGTACACCTATAGATCATCCCTTGGCAGTAGTAGGCCTTACTGTAGACTACTTTATTACTGACCTCAACCCAGTCTCTCAGAGCGTTCAGTCAGCCCACTGACACCCCTATCAGATCACAGCAAAATCTACACTACCGTAGAGAAGTTAAAAGGCTAATTGATCATTAGAAAACCCTTTTGCAGTTATGCTAGCACAGCTGAAAACTGTTTTTCTGATTTAAAGAAGCAGTAAAACTGGCCGCCTTTAGACTAGTTGAGTATCTGGAGCATCAGCATTTGTGAGTTTGATTACAGGCTCAAAATGGCCAGAAACAAAGTACTTTCTTCTGTAACTCGTCAGTCTATTCTTGTTCGGAGAAATGAAGGCTATTCCATGCGAGAAATTGCCAAGAAACTGAAGATCTCATACAACACTGTGGACTACTCTCTTCACAGAAAAGCGCAACCTGGCTCTAACCAGAATAGAAAGAGGAGTGGAAGGCCCCGGTGCACAACTGAGCAAGAGGACACGTACATTAGAGTGTCTAGTTAGAGAAACGGACACCTCACAAGTCCTCAACTGGCAGCTTCATTAAATAGTTACGCAAAACACCAGTCTCAACATCAACAGGGATGAGGTGATTCCGGGATGCTGGCCTTCTAAGCAGAGTTCCTCTGTCCAGTGTCTGTGTTCTTTTGCCCATCTTAATATTTTGTTTTTATTGGCCAGTCAATATGGCTTTTTCTCTGTCTAGAAGGCCAGCATCCCGGAGTCGCCTCTTCACTGTTATCTCAAGTTGAGGGAGCGTGCAGTTGGCATGCTGACCTCAGCAATGTCCACCAGAGCTGTTGACTGAGAATTGAGTGATTATTTCTCTACCATAAGCCGCCTTCAACGTCGTTTTAGAAACATTTTCAGTATGTCCAACCGGCCTCACAACCGCAGACCATGTGTATGGCTTTGTGTGGGCGGACCTCCACATCCGGCTTCTTCACCTGCTGGATCATGAAAGACTAGCCACCTGGACAGCTGATGAAACTGGGTTTGCACGACCAAAGATGGTATGGGCAGGCAATGGCTATGGAGAACGAACACAATTGCATTTTATCGATGGCAGTTTGAATGCACAGAGAACGTGACGAGACCCCGAGGCCCATTGTTGTGCCATTCCTCCACCGGCATCACCTCATGTTTCAGCATGATAATGCACGGTCACAAGGATCTGTACACAATTCCTGGAAGCTGAAAAATGTATGTTCTTCCATGGCCTGCATACTCAGACATATCACTCATTGAGCATGTTTTGAGAAGCTCTGGATCGACGTAGACAATAGCATGTTCCAGTTTCCACCAATATCCAGCAACTACGCACAGCCATTGAAGAGGAGTGGGACACCATTCCACAGGCCACAATCACCAGCCTGATCATCTCTATGTGAAGGATTTGAATTGGTGGTAGAATGAGTTGGGATTCATTGTTTAGCTACATGTCTAAACAAAAGACACCATTTCGCTAGATGATTACATGACCCATCAAGTTAGACAGGTGTGTATGGGGGTGATTATGGTCGTCTTTTGTATTTCATGAACGCGTACATGTCTAGACAACAGTGACCAATCCACTTAGCCAGATGTGGCTGGGAGGTGGTTATAGTATTTCCTTCACATGGCCCATGAATTTAGAAAAGTGTGTCTGGGTAAGTGTTATTTCAAATACTTTTATCTGGTCATTTTCTGTCTTTGTTCATTCTATTATGCAAATATGCAAGTAACCATTTCACTATACTGTTTACATCTTTTTGTATCCTGTGCATGTGTCAAATACACTGTCTTTACCAGAGAGGGTAATGTGAAGAACATATTTTTGTATCCTGTGCACGTGACAAATACACTGTCTTTACCAGAGAGGGTAATGTGAAGAACATGACTTTCACCAAAGTCTGGTGCTTAGCTCCTATATCTTCTGCACAGATTCTGTCAGACCTGGCCTTGACAGTGAATCTCAGTAAGACAAAAATAATGGTCCAAAAACCAGCTGGTTCTGGGGCTGGTTCACAAACAGGGCCCCAGGACCAAAACACATTTGATACACTGAAAATAATCAACCAAAAAAACAAAGCAAATTGGAATGTTATCTGGCCCTAAACAGAGAGTACACAGTGGCAGAATACCTGACCACTATGCACAGACTCTGCCACAGCAGACCTGGCTCTCACGAGAGGACGAGCTATGTGCTCACTGAGCTACACCTAACCTCCTGGCAAATGTATAACCACAGAGAAACATATTTCACACAGACCCACAAAGAATTTTAAAACAAATCAAACATGGATAAACTTCCATATCGGTTAGGTGAAATACTGCAATGTGCAATCACAGCAGCAAGATGTGGTTTATCTGTTTATTTACCCTTTCACATACTTCAACTATTTTCACCTTGTTACAACACTGTACATGGCCAATAATAATATTTGAAATGTCTATAGTATTTTAAAACTCGAGTTTAATGTTGTTTATTTCCCTTTATTGTTTATTCCATTTGCTTTGACAATGGAAACACGTTTCCTATTCCAATAAAGCCTTTTTGAATTGAATTGAAAGCGGTGGCTCTCCCTGCCTCAGCGCCCTTCATGGTGTGAGAGGATGAAGGAATTTAGCTTATAGTTTCTGCATGCTGTGTTCCACTTTGTTTATGCTACAGCTCTGTGGTCAGTCGCAATTTGCAGACAAAAACACGACAAAGAAAGAAAGAAAGACAGATAGTGGGGGCTTGGAAAGAGAGAGAGAGTGGAGGGACAGGAGGGGAGAGTGAGGGCTCCCTGTGTCCGTGTGAAAGGTGTCCTGTGGTGGCCAGCTGATAGGCGATAGAGGGTGATGTGATTATCAGGTCCCTGAAGTGCGATCTATCACACATTACACTCTGCTCTGTCAAGAACCATACACACCCTCCACGGGGGAACAGCAATGCTGGGAGACAGGCTGTCTGCAGTCTCTCACTCATTCTCGCTCGCTCACTCACTCACTCACTCACTCTCTCACACACACACACACACACACACACAAAGTGTGTATCTACCGGGCTATTGAATTTGTGCCGGGGGTGAAAGCAAAATTTAAAAAGGTGAAATAGAATAAAAGAGGAAACTAAATGTGATCAGTTTAACCTGTTCAAGGTAATGTGATATAAACTAGAGGGCGACCGACTAATCGGAACGGCCAATTTAATTAGGGCCAATTTCAAGTTTTCATAACAATTGGTAATCGTCATTTTTGGACACCGATTATGGCCGATTACATTGCACTCCACGAGGAGACTGCGTGGCAGGCTGAGTACCTGTTATGCGAGTGCAGCAAGGAGCCTAGGCAAGGTGCTAGCTAGCATTAAACTTATCTTATAAAAAACAATCAATCTTAACATAAACTAGTAATGTAGTTAACTAGTGATTATCTAGCTTGTGTTGCATTTAATCGATGAGGTGCCTGTTAATTTATCATTGAATCACAGCCTACTTCGCCAAACGGGTGATTTAACAAGCGCATTCGTGAAAAAAGCACTTGTGTACCTAACCATAAACATCAACGCCTTTCTTAAAATCAATACACAAGTATATATTTTTAAACCTGCATATTTAGTTAATATTGCCTGCTAACATTAATTTATTTTAACTAGGGAAATTGTGTCACTTGCGCTCTGTGCAACAGAGTCAGGGTATATGCAGCAGTTTGGGCTGCCTGGCTCGTTGCGAACTGTGTGAAGACCATTTCTTCCTAACAAAGACAGCCAACTTCACCAAACGGGGGATGATTTAATAACAAAAGCTCATTTGTGAAAAAAGCACAATCGTTGCACGAATGTACCGAACCATAAACATCAATGCCTTTTCTTAAAATCACTACACAGAAGTATATATTTTTAAACCTGCATATTTAGTTAAAAGCAATCCATGTTAGCAGGCAATATTAACTAGGCAAATTGTGTCACTTCTCTTGCGTTCATTATGACATTACATTGAAGGTTGTGCAATGTAACAGCAATATTTAAGCTTATAGATGCCACCTGTTAGAAAAAATGTAGGACGGTTCCGAATTTCACTGAAAGAATAAACGTTTTCGAAATGATAGTTTCCGGATTTGTCCATATTAATGACCTAACGCTCGTATTTCTGTGTGTTATTATATTAGATTGAAGTCTATGATTTGATAGAGCAGTCTGACTGAGCGGTGGTAGGCAGCAGCAGGCTCGTAAGCATTCATTCAAACAGCACTTTAGTGCGTTTTGCCAGCAGCTCTTCGCTGTGCTTCAAGCATTGCGCTGTTTATGACTTCAAGCATTTCAACTCCCGAGATTAGGCTGGCAATAATAAAGTACCTATAAGAACATCCAATAGTCAAAGGTATATGAAATGCAAATTGTATAGAGAGAAATAGTCCAATAATAACTACAACCTAAAACTTCTTACCTGGGAATATTGAAGACTCGTGTTAAAAGGAACCACCAGCTTTCATATGTTCTCATGTTCTGAGCAAGGAACTTAAACGTTAGCTTTTTTACATGGCACATATTGCACTTTTACTCTCTTCTCCAACACTGTTTTTGCATTATTTAAACCAAATTGAACATGTTTCTTAATTTATTTGAGACTAAATAGATTTTATTGATGTATTATATTAAGTTAAAATAAGTGTTCATTGTTCATTCAGTATTGTTGTAATTGTCATTATTACAAATATATATATATATATAATTATATATATATTATATATATATAATATATATATATTATATATATATATATATATATAAAAAAAAGATCGTCCGATTTAATCGGTATCGGCTTTTTTTTGGTCCCCCAATAGTTGGTATCGGCGTTAAAAATCATAATCGGTCGACCTCTAATATAAACATCTATGTATTTAATTTATTTAACCATGCCAGTAAGTTAAGAATCAGTCCTCAATAGCAATATAAAGAAACAATGAAACAAGCATGATAAATACACTAAACAAAACTATAAATGCAACATTCAAACATTTTACTGAGTTACAGTTCATATACGGAAATCAGTCGGTTGAAATAAATTCATTAGGCTCTAATCTATGGATTGCATCTGTTAGTCACAGAAAAATATGCATCTATTGGTCACCTTAAAAAAAAAAAGTAGGGGCTTGGATCAGAAAACCAGTGGTGTGACCACCTCATGCAGCACGGCACATCTCCTTCGCATAGAGTTGATCAGGCTGTTGATTGTGGCCTGTGGAATGTTGTTCCACTCTTCAATGGCTGTGCGAAATTGCTGGAAATTGGTGGGAACTGGAACACGCTATCACGTCGACCCAGAGCATCCCACACATGCTCAATGGGTGACCCGTCTGGTGAGTATGCAGGCCATGGAAGAACTGGTACATTTTCATCTTCCAGGTATTGTGTACAGATCATTACGACATGGGGCAGTGCATTATCATACTGAAACATGAGGTGGTGGAGGAATGGCACGACAATGGGCCTCAGGATCTCGTCAGGGTATCTCTGTGCATTCAAATTGCCATCAATAAGATGCAATTGTGTTCATTGTCCGTAGCTATTGCCTGCCCATACCATAACCCCACCTCCACCATGGGGCACTCTGTTCACATTGTTGCCATCAGCAAACCACTCGCCCACACAACGTCTGCTTAATGCCCGGTACAGCTGAAACTGGGATTCATCCGTGAAGAGCTTACTTCTCCCGCATACCAGTGGCCATCGAAGGTGAACATTTTCCCACTGCATTTGGTTACGACACCAAACTGCAGTCAGGTCAAGACCCTGGTGAGGACGATGAACACACAGATGCGCTTCCTAGATGATCTTTGGTTGTGCAAACCCACAGTTTCATCAGCTGTCTGGGTGGCTGGTCTTTCATGATCCCGCAGGTGAAGAAGCCAGATGTGGAGGTCCTGGGCTGGTGTGGTTACACGTGGTCTGCGGTTGTGTGGCATGTTGGACAAGCTGCCAAATTCTCTAAAGCGATGGAGGCAGCTTATGGTTGAAAAATTAACATTGAATTCTCTGTCAATAGCGCTGACTGCAGACATTTCTTAAGTCAGCATGCCAATTGCACACTCCCTCATCTTGAGACATCAATGGCATGTTGTGACAAAACTGTACATTTTTGTGGCCTTTTATTGTCCCCAACACAAGGTATAACCTGTGTAAAGACCATGCTGTTTAATCAGCTTCTTGATATGCCACACCTGTCAGGTGGATGGACTATCTTGGCAAAGGAGAAATGCTGACTAACAGAAATGTGAAGAGATTTGTGCACAACATTTGAGAGAAATAAGCTTTTTGTGATTATGGAACGTTTCTGGGATCTTTTGTTTCAGCTCATGAAACATGGGACCAACACTTTACATGTTGCGTTTTATATTTTTGTTCAGTGTATAATGATACTACAGCAGTATCGGTATACTGTAGTGACCCTATATGACCTGGATTGACTGTGTGAACCTTTAAAACCATAGAATTAGGTTTTAGAATTGACATTGAACCTTACGATTCCTAATCTTTTGGTTTCTGTACCCCAAATCACATTTAGCTCTGTCCGGAGCAGCCACAAAGTACTTCCAGTCTTCCCGAGTACCCTGTCGAGATAGCCCAAGTACCACTTGGAGTACAATACCCCAGGTTGGGTACTACTATCTTAGTGTACCTGTGTGGTCCTCAAAAGGATACCGACTGCTACTGATGATTGGCGTCATGGTGTGCACAATCTCCAGTTAGTCTCTGGCCCAAGTTTTTTATATAATATTTTTTTTGCACCTTTATTTAACCAGGTAGGTTAGCAGTGTGAACAGACAACAACACAGAGTTACACATGGAGTAAAACAATAAACAAGTCAATAACACAGAAAAAAAGAGTCTATATACATTATGTGCAAAAGGCATGAGGTAGGCGAATAATTACAATTTAGCAGATTAACACTGGAGTGATAAATGATCAGATGGTCATGTGCAGGTAGAGATACTGGTGTGCAAAAGAGCAGAAAAGTAAATAAATAAAAACAGTATGGGGATGAGGTAGGTAAATTGGGTGGGCTATTTACCGATGGACTATGTACAGCTGCAGCGATCGGTTAGCTGCTCAGATAGCAGATGTTTAAAGTTGGTGAGGGAGATAAAAGTCTCCAACTTCAGCGATTTTTGCAATTCGTTTCAGTCACAGGCAGCAGAGAACTGGAAGGAAATGCGGACAACTTAGGTGTTGGCTTTAGGGATGATCAGTGAGATACACCTGCTGGAGCGCGTGCTACGGGTGGGTGTTGCCATCGTGACCAGTGAACTGAGATAAGGCGGAGCTTTACCTAGCATAGACTTGTAGATGACCTGGAGCCAGTGGGTCTGGCGACGAACATGTAGCGAGGGCCAGCCGACTAGAGCATACAGGTCGCAGTGGTGGGTGGTATAAGGTGCTTTAGTAACAATGGATGGCACTGTGATAACTGCATCCAGTTTGCTGAGTAGAGTATTGGAAGCTATTTTGTCGAGGATCGGTAGGATAGTCAGTTTTACTAGGGTAAGTTTGGCGGCGTGAGTGAAGGAGGCTTTGTTGCGGAATAGAAAGCCGACTCTAGATTTGATTTTGGATTGGAGATGTTTGATATGAGTCTGGAAGGAGAGTTTACAGTCTAGCCAGGCACCTAGGTACTTATAGATGTCCACATATTCTAGGTTGGAACCATCCAGGGTGGTGATGCTAGTCGGGCGTGCGGGTGCAGGCAGTGAACGGTTGAAAAGCATGCATTTGGTTTTACTAGCGTTTAAGAGCAGTTGGAGGCCACGGAAGGAGTGTTGTATGGCATTGAAGCTCGTTTGGAGGTTAGATAGCACAGTGTCCAAGGAAGGGCCGGAAGTATACAGAATGGTGTCGTCTCCATAGAGGTGGATCAGGGAATCGCCCGCAGCAAGAGCAACATCATTGATGTATACAGAGAAAAGAGTCGGCCTGAGAATTTAACCCTGTGGCACCCCCATAGAGACTGCCAGAGGACCGGACAACATGCCCTCCGATTTGACACACTGAACTCTGTCTGCAAAGTAGTTGGTGAACCAGGCAAGGCAGTCATTAGAAAAACCGAGGCTACTGAGTCTGCCGATAAGAATATGGTGATTGACAGAGTCGAAAGCCTAGGCCATGTCGATGAAGACGGCTGCACAGTACTGTCTTTTATCGATGGCAGTTATGATATCGTTTAGTACCTTGAGCGTGGCTGAGGTGCACCCGTGACCGGCTCGGAAACCAGATTGCACAGCGGAGAAGGTACGGTGGGATTCAAGATGGTCAGTGATCTGTTTGTTGACTAGGCTTTCGAAGACCTTAGATAGGCAGGGCAGGATGGATATAGGTCTGTAACAGTTTGGGTCTAGGGTGTCACCCCTTTTGAAGAGGGAGATGACTGCGGCAGCTTTCCAATCCTTGGGGATCTCAGACAATATGTAAGAGAGGTTGAACAGGCTGGTAATAGGGGTTGCGACAATGGCGGCGGATAGTTTCAGAAATGGAGGTTCCAGATTGTCAAGACCAGCTGATTTTGTACGGGTCCAGGTTTTGCAGCTCTTTCAGAACATCTGCTATCTGGATTTGGGTAAAGGAGAAGCTGGGGAGGCTTGGGCGAGTAGCTGCGGGGGCACTGTTGGCCGAGGTTGGAGTAGCCAGGAGGAAGGCATGGCCAGCCGTTGAGAAATGCTTGTTGAAGTTTTCGATAATCATGGATTTATCGGTGGTGACCGTGTTACCTAGCCTCAGTGCAGTGGGCAGCTGGGAGGAGGTGCTCTTGTTCTCCATGGACTTTACAGTGTCCCAGAACTTTTTGAAGTTAGAGCTACAGGATGCAAATTTCTGCTTGAAAAAGCTGACTGCGTGTATTGGTTCCTGACTTCCCTGAACAGTTGCATATCGCGGGTGCTATTTGATGCTATTGCAGTCCGCCACAGGATGTTTTTGTGCTGGTCGAGGGCAGTCAGGTCTGGAGTGAACCAAGGGCTATATCTGTTCTTAGTTCTGCATTTTTTGAACGGAGCATGCTTATCTAAGATGGTGAGGAAGTTACTTTTAAAGAATGACCAGGCATCCTCAACTGACGGGATGAGTTCAATATCCTTCCAGGATACCCGTGCCAGGTCAATTAGAAAGGCCTGCTCGCAGAAGTGTTTTAGGGAGCGTTTGACAGTGATGAGGGGTGGTTGTTTCACTGCGGACCCGTAGCGGATACAGGCAATGAAGCAGTGATCGCTGAGATCCTGATTGAAGACAGTGGAGGTGTATTTGGAGGGCCAGTTGGTCAGGATAACGTCTATGAGGGTGCCCTTGTTTACAGATTTAGGGTTGTAACTGGTGGGTTCCTTGATGATTTGTGTGAGATTGAAGGACTGCCGGGGTGTTAAGCACATCCCAGTCTAGGTCATCTAACAGAACAAACTCTGAAGCTAGATGGGGGGCGATCAATTCACAAATGGTGTCCAGGGCACAGCTGAGGGGGGTCGGTAGCAGGCGGCAACAGTGAGAGACTTATTTCTGGAGAGAGTCATTTTAAAAATTAGTAGTTCGAACTGTTTGGGTATGGACCTGGAAAGTATAACATTACTTTGCAGGCTATCGCTGCTGTAGACTGCAACTCCGCCCCCTTTGGCAGTTCTATATTGACGGAAAATGTTATAGTTGTGTATGGAAATCTCAGAATTTTTGGTGGCCTTCCTAAGCCCGGATTCAGACATGGCAAGGACATCAGGGTTGGCAGAGTGTGCTAAAGCAGTGAGTAAAACAAACTTAGGGAGCAGGCTTCTGATGTTGACATGCATGAAACCAAGGCTTTTTCGAACACAGAAGTCAACAAATGAGGGTGCCTGGGGACATGCAGGGCCTGGGTTTACCTCCACATCACCCGCGGAACAAAGGAGGAGTAGTATGAGGGTGTGGCTAAAGGCTATCAAAACTGGTCGCCTAGAGCGTTGGGGACAAAGAATAAAAGGAGCAGATTTCTGGGCATGGTAGAATATATTTAGGGCATAATGTGCAGACGGGTATGGTGGGGTGCGGGTACATCGGAGGTAAGCCCAGGCACTGGGTGATGATAAGAGGTTGTATCTCTGGACATGCTGGTTGTAATGGGTGAGGTCACCGCATGTGTGGGAGGTGGTACAAAGGAGGTATCAGAGGTATGAAGAGTGGAACTAGGGGCTCCATTGTAAACTAAGACAATGATAACTAACCTGAACAACTGTATACAAGGCATATTGACATTTGAGAGAGACATACAGCGAGGCATAAAGTAATCGCAGGTCTTGATTGGGAGAGGTTGCTAAAACAACAGGTGAAACAACAACAGCTAATCAGCTAACACAACAGCAGGTAAAAATGGCGATGACTAGGCAGAGAGGGTCAGATTAACTACACACAGAGCCTGAGTTCGCGGCTGGGGCCGACAGATAAAAAAATTAATAAACAGAATAGAGTACCGTGATTAATGGACAGTCCAGCAGGCATCAGCCATGTAGCCAAGTGATCAAGTGCTTGTGTTACGTTGTTCAGCTTATGTTATCAGAGCGTGTGCTGTGAGCTCTTCACATGGTGAAGTAATGTTTGACCGCAACTGAGCTGCTGGTTCCTTTATTCCCAGCACCTTCATTAATAAGTCATGCTGTTGTCTTCTATTCAAAGTGGTACAGGGCTCAAGTTCACCTCTGGTATTGATCTGTTGTGAAACTACATACTGAATGGGACAGGACAAGGTGCCTCTTCAATGTTTCCCAATGTCTGGGAAACACTGGATGCAGTGTTTGTGTCCAATTATAGGAAGTGTTGTGTTTTCAGTCCTGCTCGGTCCTGTCCTCAACTTTCTTTTGAGGAAAGAGTTCAGTGGATAAAGCCTGCTGTGTAAGTCAATGAGCACCTGTCCCTGCTCTGAGTGTGACTGTGAACTGAGGAATAGTATATCGATCACCACTGTTGTTACTGCAGCTCGTCTTTCCATGCATCATGTCTGTCTGTCTGCCATATTTAGCAGTGCAGGCCCTGGTCAGACGTTGCATTGCTGCAGAGACTGAGAGACTGGCATCCTCCAGGCGGAAGCATGCCAACTTCAAAGGCTTTCATTACCGGAACCAGGCAGGATATGTCTCTTCTGCTGTGCGTGCCAGAGACCTAGCGATAGGCTAGCCAGTAAATGTCAGAGGATGTTTCTAAAGCCAGTGGCCATGCTAAACTCCTGCTCATATCCCAGTGTGTGTATGATGGAGAGGAATATAATGAGGATTCACTGACATTTAAGGTTCTTATTGGCTGCAACTGGACCCTATATGATTATTTTGAGCGTTTCAGTCAATGCTGCTGAGAAATCAAACAATCCATGTTTGTGTGTTTGTACGTGTGAGTGCATGCTGTGTGTTGTCGACAAATGCATTCAATCAGGAGGGCTCTACTTATAGTTCACAGCTCTCCTCTCCATCGTTATCCATCCTCCCACCCTTCTATCCCTCTATTCTCCTTCTGCCCACACTGGCAGACAGACCATCCTGTTACAGGCGGAGCAGAGGAGAGGCACAGCAGTGGAACCGGGGTTATAGTTTCACCACAGTACTCTTGTCTGCCTGTCAGACATGTCTTTAGCCCTCAGAGGATGTGCTCCAAACCGTTTCCTCCTCAGTCACATGGTGTGACTGGGTATGCATCACTGTCTTATACAGAACATCACAAAGTAGATTGACTGACAGTTTTCTATCAAGATAAAACTCACAATGATGAACCTTGTCTCTTTGCTCCTGCATAATATTGGCAACATTTGAGTTAGTATTTTGTGGCTAGATACGGTTCTAGAGTCTGACTGACTGATAGCTGCTCTGGTAGAGGAGGAGAGGGTTGAGTGACTGCCTCAAGAGTGAGGACGTGGAACCGGTCTCGCTGAACCAGAGTGAGGACGTGGAACCGGTCTCGCTGAACCAGAGTGAGGACGTGGAACTGGTCTCGCTGAACCAGAGTGAGGACGTGGAACCGGTCTCGCTGAACCAGAGTGAGGACGTGGAACCGGTCTCGCTGAACCAGAGTGAGGACGTGGAACCGGTCTCGCTGAACCAGAGTGAGGACGTGGAACCGGTCTCGCTGAACCAGAGTGAGGACGTGGAACCGGTCTCGCTGAACCAGAGTGAGGAACTGCTTGCCACACACACGGACTCGATACAAACTTTCTCAACAGAGACGGCCTCAAGTCCTTACCAAATGAGTGGTAATCTCACTTAAAACATCTGATCAGTAAGGCTTTAAAACACAGCCTACGTTACTGTGTTCTGCTACACTACTGTCACATTGATGCTGGGAATTGGCAGGTACCACAAAATTTATGTGCCGATATGTATTGCGTATCTCACAATTTTATATATAGATATAGGTAGATATTGCTATTCAATACTGGGATTTTATTGCGATTTTATGTTCTAAACATTGCTCACTATATGTCTGCTGTAGAGGGACAAGAGAGAGCATGATAATGAGTTTTGATCAGTCATGGAAATAAAATGGCTGAAAACATGTTGGCTCACTATTTAAAAAGATGGAGAACAAGTTACGCTACCGATACTTGAAGTCAAAGTATTGATATTATATCATCCAAAATAATAGCACTGTATGTAACTCTTTCCCCCCCCAACACTAATTGCTACATTGGCCCCATTGTTTGAACCTGAACAATGGACGGTTGGAGAATAAAGGAGGTTCTAAAGACCTCCACTTGATCTGATCTGTGTAAGTGGGCTTGTGGAGTTCTTTACAGCCACCCTCCATTAATCCATTGTAGCTCCTCTCTAAAGCACTCGGAGGTGGTTATTAACTGACAGGGAGACAGTGAGGGGAGAGATGCTCTGGGAGAACAGGGAAGAGAGATGGAGAGAGTGAGATGTGCTGATAAGTGTGTGTGTGTGTGTATGGTAGGAGCTCTCTGTCATCCACAGCAGTCTCTTTTCTCTCAGCGTCAGTGCAGGGTTAGGATAAGCAGTGTGTCAGAATATCCACCGACTGACTTCCCCCATGGTGAAATGTGGATTCAGAATTCAACCAGGATTTCTTCTTAATTCACTGTCCGAATTCTCTAAGGTTCCGTTGCCAGGGGTTACCATGTGTTCTGTGCATCGTGTGGCTTCACACTTGATGTCTTCATACATTGTCTGTACATCTCTATGTGCTAACATCAAACAGTATGTCCATGATGTCCTTGGAAGGAGAAGTTTGACTGTTTAGATAGGAAGTAATGTTCTGTTCTGGTTTCACAAAGCATCTCTGGGATGTAATGAAATCCCATGCACAATTTCAATGGACCTACAGGTCTATTCTTCCAGTGTTAATGTGGTCTTTAACACAATTCCACCATTTGTCTCACATCAGAAAGCGGCGGCCAACTGCACTGATCTGTCTAACTCGCAAACAGTCATGAGATGGCTAAAAAGAAGTTGGGCAACAATATGCTTTCTTAACATTCAAAACTGTTACCAAGGTGACATAGACCACTGAGAACCCCCTTTCATCCTCCAGTCAGAGTTAATCTTACCAAAAACCATAAACCTTTTGCTTATATTGAGATTTTTTTTAATGGGCAAGTCTTCACTGCCTAATTCTACATCTAGCTAAGGTGTTTTGTGGTGGTAGAATCGGTATTTATTCAATTCAAAATGTGCACGTAAATGTCTGCATGCTGGCTGAACCAGTCTCAAATCCATCCATATGAAATGAAAGGCAGGAATGGTAACATTGTCAGTTCACACATGGCTTACAGAATACTCCCTCTAGCTAGCTAGCTATATTAGTGAAGTTCTAGCTTATGCACAAATTAGTTTTAATGAAATCTGTCAGTCAGATACATGCTGATTTCTGAGAACCGTCTCATAACTTTGGTGCCGTACAACTTCATCAACAACCTGGCAAACTAGCTACCATATGGCCATTCACACAAGCTTGCAATAGGGTGTTGGTTGGAGCAAGTTTGCTCAAGTGATCCAGCATGGTTTGCCATAGCAGCCAATGCGTCATAGCTACCGAGAGTGGAGTGATTTTCAGAAGTGTTAGGAGAATACGCAATTATTATTATTAATTTTTTTAGATGAGTTCCACGTCTTACAAGACAGACTGGTCTCTGCAATTTGGGATCCTTGGGAGTAGAGGTCGAACAAATTATTTTTCAACGCCAATACCGATTATTGGAGGACCAAAAAAAGCCGATACCGATTAATCGGCCAATTTAAATAAAAAAAAATAATACTTTTTTTTTTTTTAAATTAAAAAGTTAAATTTAAAAAAAGTTTTACTTTTTCCAACCTACGAATAAATTAAATGTATGTGAACCCCAAGGCTAATGACTTCTCCAAAAGCGAGTCAGGAGTCGACTAACCTGGAGTTGAATCAATAAGATGAGATTGGAGATTTTGGTTAGAGCTACCCTGCCCCATTTAAAATAAACTCACAAAATTTGAGTTTGCTATTTACAAGAAGCATTGCCTGATGTGAACCATGCCTCGAACAAAAGATCTCAGAATACCTAAGATGAATAATTGTTTCCTTGCATGAAGCTGGAAAGGGTTACAAAAGTATCTCTAAAAGTCAGTCCACGGTAAGACAAATTGTCAATAAATGGAGAAATTTCAGCACTGTTGCTACTCTCCCTAGGAGTGGCCGTCCTGCAAAGATGACTGCAAGAGCACAGTGCAGAATGCTCAATGATGTTAAGAAGAATCCTAGTGTGTCAGCTAAAGATTTACAGAAATCTCTGGAACATGCTAACATCTCTGTTGAAGGGTCTACAATACGTAAAGCACTAAACAAGAATGGTGTTCATGGGAGGACACCACGGAAGAAGCCACTGCTGTCCCCAAAAAAACATTGCTGCACGTCTGAAGTTCGCAAAAGAGCACCTGGATGTTCCACAGCGATACTGGCAAAATATTCTGTGGACAGATGAAACTAAAGTTGTGTTTGGAAGGAACACACAACACTATGTATGGAGAAAAAAAGGCACTGCACACCAACATCAAAACCTCATCCCAACTGTAATGTATGGTGGAGGGAGCATCATGGTTTGGGGCTGTTTTGCTGCCTCAGGACCTGGAGAGCTTGCTGTCATCGACGGAAAAAGGAATTCCCAAGTTTATCAAGACATTTTGCAGGCAAATGTAAGACTATATGTCCAATTGAACCTCAACAGAAGTTAGGTTATGCAACAGGACAACAACCCAAAAGACAGAAGTAAATCAACAACAGAATGGCAGAAGAAAATACACCTTCTGGAGTGGCCCAGTCAGTCCTGTCCTCAACCCGATTTGAGATGCTGTGGCATGACCTCGAGAGTGGTTCACACCAGACATCCCAAGAATATTGTGGAACTGAAACAGTCTTTTAAAGAGGAATGGACCAAAATTCCTCCTGACCATTGTGCAGGTTTGATCCGCAACCACAGAAAACGTTTGGTTGAGGTTATTGCTGCCAAAGGAGGGTCAACTTCTTATTAAATCCAAGGGTTTACATACTTATTCCAACCTGCACTGTGAATGTTTACACGATATGTTCAATAAAGACATGAACAATTATAATTGTGTGTGTTATTAGTTTAAGCAGACTGTTTGTCTATTGTTGTGACTTAGGTGATGATACAATTATGACCAATTTATGCAGAAATCCAGGTTATTCTAAAGGTTCACATAATTTCCCTAACCTCTGTTTAAGGATTTATTTAATCTGACAGACTTGGATAGGTCTCCACCAATATACTTTCTCCAATCCTGTAACTTGATATCAGTTAGGCTGCAGGCCTATAATGTTGAGAAAGGGAAGGAGTAGGAATATACGCCTAAAAGTTATGTCCTCTGTTGGAAGAGAAGCGAGGTGTTCTTCTGGCTAAAGCCTAGATTGATGGTCTCTGTGGGCTAGACACTCCCTTTCCCTTAACCTTCGTCACATCCTTAAACCTGATGCTCTTCTCTTGGAACAAATAGATCCCAGTTCTTCAGAAATGAACTGAAACGGCCCTTTTTCATTGGTAAAACTAAGCAAAACAGGGTTGAATGGAATCTCAGGATGTTTTCATCATAGTCAGCCAGGAGCAGAAAGCTCTCTGAACCCTTTAGGGCACGCTGTCATCTTAGGTCTGAGTAATGATTTTAAAACAGTCCAGAAACAAAGCCTTTGGCACAAAAATAACTCAGCCCTACTTTACAGAGCTGTATTTCCACTTCAGTAAAGTTCATCTTGTTTAATTGTATTCCTTTTCACCTTGTAATCCCGTCATGTGGGGGGGAAAAAAAGCACATCTTATCCTTTTAATTTTACAATGGCGGTTGGCTATTACAGTGGTTGACACGCACGCGCACACACGGCATTCTGTGGCCCAGAGGTACGAGAGGAAGTAGCAAGGGTGTGTGCCTGCGGCAATAGGAAGTGTGTTTGTGATGTCATAGTGCATGCTCAGTGTTATCATTAGGAAACCTGCTCTTTGTTACCCACTGAAGAGGAAAGTTTCCTTCAACTAACAGTTTAAATAACTGCCAAAGCCTCGATATCCAGGACAGGAGTTATGTTATGCAACCAGAAAACATACCACACACACATTTTAATAAAACCCACCTTACATAATATTTTTCTCTCTTTTGATTGCCTATTTCTGCATTTTAATGTTCAGCCAGCAAAGGCTTCCTCTGGAAGATGGTTTCCTGTCTCTCTGGTCTTTCTCATTTTTTTTGTTGGCCTGTCTTGAGGATTATGATCGATAAAAGAGCTCAGATGAGGCCTTTTGGATGGGGCCTCGTGGCCCATGAATAGAGATGCTGCTGCTGGGATAGTAATTGCAGCCAGTTGAATTTACCAAATGGTACCAGACAAAGAGAGAACGGAAGCCATAAGTTGTCGAGCAATTAGTGGCCTGGGTAGGCCTCTGCTGTTACCGACGGCCCCTGTCTACTGTATGCCTCTGCGTACTGGGGACACACACTCACAGACCACTGTACAGTACGCCTGTATCTGAGAGGCAGAGTGAGTACTTACTCAGGGATAGTGTGTCTGGATGTGCTCTCCTAGTCTCCCTGTGGGACTCATTACCTCTCATCATGCAGACGTACAGGAACCAACAGCATCTGCCTGGGAAGTCCTGTACAGAGAATGGATGCTCCTCAATAGTCATAAATTACAGGGCTTCTTCTCCTTGTCCCCTTTCCCATATCTGCAGTGATATAAATGGTGCATTCATGCAGAGTCTCCTTTAAAGTAGTCTCTATTGTGAGGATTTAAGTCGATGCCAACTGCTAAGGGCACACAACTCCAAACTAACACACTCATCAAGACTGACAGTCTTATGGGGGCGAGACAGTTGCCATGGTGACAGTGAAGCCTGAGTGGTGTGGTGTCCTGTAGCCCCCTGAAGAGAGAACAGTCTGACCTGTGTGTGGCTGACACACAGTCTGAAAGATGGAGGATGGCTTGTCAAGATAAGATGGGGCCTGGAATGTTTTGCTGGTTATTCATATTTTGCTCCCCAGGGGTGTGAAAGTAATGCGGGAAAATCGAGATCACAAATATCACCTATTATTATCCCATTACTTGTGATGTCGACTTGACTTTCAGAAATCAGAAGTAAGCACTCGTCTGTACAGACTACCCTTCTCTTTGTTCATAGTTAAGTCCAGCGTCTCTCTCGAGTATTGGCTCAGCCAATGTCTCAGGTCATGGTCTTATTAAATCTGCGGTCAGTGTTTTTTTGTTGTCTGTGAGTGAAGTTCCATCTGCTAATGCCCTGTTCTCATCCTCTCCCCATCCTCTCCCCATCCCTGCAGGATAGCAATGACATTTTCTTTCTACCCTGTCGAGATGGGGCTGGCTGGATGCTTTGGCCTTCAGTCTCTGCTCTGCCTCTGTGTGCTGGTTAAGCTGTACCACTGCCCTCCCTAATCAACCCCTTTATCACTACTCTCTTCGTTCCAACTCCATCTTCTCTGTCTCAGACAGAAAAACTACTGTTAGGCCTAGATCCATTCTGTGAAATATGGAATGTTCTGGCTAGGATCACACCGTTAAACAAACCCACCAGTCAGCAGAAAAAGCTTTCCTCTTAGAGGTGTCTGAAGTGTTGAACATAAACTCATAGTTGTGACTGAGAGTGGAGAAGGAGCATATCATTGGGTGATTTAGAGGCTTGTTTTCACAGAAGTTGAGAGAAATTAGTTGTGATTCTTTCCTTTATGAAGGTGGTTCAACTTGTTTAGCCTACCTGCTGTCAGCAGATCTGGCTGTATGTGATGCCTGAGGATACAGGTTCCCTGGGCCTGTATCCACAAAGCATTTCAGAGTAGGAGTGCGGATCTAGGATCTGTCCATAATCATATTTATTATGACCTATGTAAAAGACAAAACTGATCATAGATCAGCACTCCTACTCTGAGACACTTAGTGGATACGGGCCCTGGTCATGATCTTTAACCTCACTAGCTATTGAGATCCATCTATTTAGACCCTTCAGTATTTGCCTGGGTGTGTTTGTGTGTTTTTAGATGTGATCTTTTAGATGAGAGAAGCAGGTGAATGTTTATTTCACAGTCAATAGTACAATATAAAAGGATTAGGCTACACTCAATGTTATTCCTCCTTGTTTGTCTGTTAATCTTTCAGCTTACAGTACGTTTTGATACAGTTGTAGCCAGACAGTGTTTTACAGTTGATGCTGGTGGTTAGGCTTGGGAATTGCCAGGGACCTCATGATATGATATTATCGCGACACTTACGTGCCGAAACGATATGTATTGTGATTCTCACAATTCTATATGTATTTCGATTCGATACTGCGATTTTTATTGCAATTTGAAGTTCCAAACCAGGGTTCTTTTCTGGCTCAAAAGGGGGCTTGGGTGGTGGGCGTGGTAATAATTGTGGTCGGCCATCGGTTTTAAAGCTAATTTCCTTCAATTGCACACATTTTGCCATGCAGCTGAGAGAAAATGTTGCCGTTTCAACGTGAAAAAGTGCTTAGGCAGACTGCCCAAGGATTGAGAAAATGAGTTTTGATCAGGGAAATAAAAACGCTGAAAACATATTGGTTCACTATTTCAAAAGAAGATGGAGAACAAGCTATAGGATGAAAATACTGGAATTTTGGCGCAGGTACAGCTGACTCGCGCTAGCTAACGCTATCTACAGTAGCAAAAATATATATATGTACTTGGAGTCAAATATCGCTATAATATTGCGATATTTAACTGTATAGATTTTTCCCCCATCACTGCTGGTGGTCTAGCTGAGTGAAATGAGTGACTTATGTTTGTAAGAAGAAGCAGCAGCAGTAGTCTAGGCTCCATGCCCGTCAGTCCATGAACATTTTAATTCGCTGTTCATCACAGACAGGGGCTTGAAGTGCACATCATGGAGAGCTAGGGAGCTGTAAAATTTATGTGAGGCTAGATGTGATTTTTATACAGTCATTATGCTGTGACGCTTCTCATTTTAGAGGCAGCTTGATGTCCTTGATTGGCATTTATGGACATGTTTCCATAGACGTCAACACAATAAAAATAAACGATGATGAGGGGTCCCTCTATTGAGCCCAGTACATTATACAGTCTGAATAGCATGCAGTTCAGTTCAGCAACATCACCTGACCTTTCTACTCTCTGTTGGAAGCTCTGACGGATGTAGAGTTGTTAATTCTCCTCCCACTCATTCACTTACCTCCTGGTTGACTCTCCCTCATTATGTATGCAGGAGGAGAGGATGGAGGGAGTGCATTGATCACTCTGAACATGGGCTGAAAAGAGGGCTCCTGTTGAGTTGTGCACACACACCACTCCAGCTTGGCCACTGTGTTTTAGAGGCACGCAATGATCCACCCACACACACTCTTTCCCACACACTCTACCACACGAGAGTGGGCTTCAGAAACGAGCTTGGCAGTTATACCTTGTGTGCTTTTCCTATGTTCATACAGGGCGTTCACTCACGACTCTAGAATGTAGAGAAAACGGGGCAATTCAAGAGGGTGCTACGAAATGAATGTCAAAACATTTTCTTTGCCCCATGTCATTATATATCACATACAATGAATCATTACATTGTTCTCTACAGTACTATAACCTTAATATAGTGGTTGTGTTGATGAAATGACAACGTTAATTTGCTGTGACCATTGCTAGTTTAGGCCACTCCTCTCTTGGTTGTATTTCTTCCATATTTGGCTTTGGAATGTGGTACAGTACAAGCTTTACGCATGTTGTGGATATCAAATAGATTTTTGATTGATCTGTCATTTTCATCTCCAGATCCTTGGCTTTCATTGGCTATATTGGCGATCAATCCACGTTGAGGGGCTGTTTTCTATGGCGATTTAAAGGGAAAGACTCAAAATACACAATGAAAAATAGAAAGAGATTGTCTTCTCGGAGGGTGGATATTGACATTTGTAAATAAATATATATAAATTGTTTAATTCTGCAGATTTCCTAATAGTAAAAGCCCATGTTTTCACTCAGAAACCTGCAGCCACAAGTTATCTTGTCAGTTGCCATTTGAAGTAAGCGCCGTTCTGTCACAGAGCAGCGCCACGGTGAACCATATAGTGTAGCTGCATGGGGTTTGGATTATTGTTTTCCTGACGCAACTCTCTATTGAATGAACATATTTCTCTAAATTTGAATGACATCATCATTTTATGGGTGATAACCCTACATCATATTTTTTACGTAATCATCCACACAGTCATTTCTCTTCTTGTGGTCATCCTCCCTGCTGCCAAGCCATTTTACTACATTTACCACTGTGAGGGTTTTTAGTAAAGCATTTCATTCTGTTGAGAAAATAACCTGTTTGACTTGCCAAGTTGTGTTTCCTCCAGCTGAGACATTTATTGTGAGCTGAGTGCAGAGTGAAGGGCATGTTGTTCTGAGCAGGTCAGAATAGATCAGTCACCGTGTGACGTCAGGACAGCAGGTGCTGAACAGTTCTCTGGCTGATTCTCTTTCTGCATTCAGAGCCAGATATAAATTTACTAATGAACCAACATTTTTAAAAGGCTTTTCACTCTACTGTTCACATGACCAATACACTACTAACAAATAGGTCTAGTTATTGTGACCGTTCCATTTTTACTTCACTTTGGTTCCTGTAGAGGCTTGTATGGACAGAGACCCTGTTCTGCTCTGCAGTGCCAGCTTTGTGCAGGATTGTAGTACCCTCCTCCCATACACAACGTGTTGGAACTAGCCAACTCTTCAATAGCATGACAATGAATGAGGCTAGGATTGAAGTGTATTGTTTGCCAAAAGTAGCAGACTGCAATTTAATTTCCCAGTGATTTAAGTCTGATTCTCCCTGACAGATGTAGCCAACGGCTCCAGTTCGGGGTACCGGCCGCCCCCCAGGACGAAAGAGGTGGTCATCAATGGGCAGACGGTCAAGCTCAAATACTGCTTTACCTGTAAGATCTTCAGACCACCACGTGCCTCTCACTGCAGCCTTTGTGACAACTGTGTCGGTGAGTCACTGTGTGGGCCACACATGCTGGGAGGGTGGGTGGACTGAAGGTGAAGTGTGTGTGTGCAAATGTGTGTGTGTGTGCAAAGTGTGTGTGCAAATGTGTTTGCCTATGTGTGCAGATATTTTTCTATGTCTCAATTTGTGTTTGTTTTCTGCATGTTTGTGCTCTGTATATACATGTAGCTAAAAGCTATGTCATATCACGTCACAGGGAGTAACATTCCTCCTTAGGAATGTTAAGACTATCGACTTCTATGGTGTTCGACAGATGAAGCATTGGTCTTCGAGCCTTCTCTCCAGGCCCACCTGAGACTCAGTGATCACTGCTCAGCCTCCACAGAGCCACAGCCTCCCTCTTGTGGTGTTCTCCTGTTTTTTTCCCAGAGACCCCATTTGGCTAGGGATTTATGGGCTCATTAACACTGAGCAGAGAAAGATGGATGACACAACTGTCATTATGAAATCTGTAGCCCCCCTTGTTTCATAACTCACTCTGAATCACCCCACCTCCCCCAGGCCTGTTCTGTTGTGGGGAGATTGGGGCTTTTACAACACTCAGAGGGACATTGTTTTCACTGAACAACTTTCTCCCATCCTCCTCCATCTCCCTTTCTCCACCCATATCTTTTTGTAGTGGAAAAGCAGGCCACTACCTGAAGCAGTAGAGGAAGAAGCAGGAGGATTTGCTTCTCTCTTCCACACAAGCAGTGAGCATGCTCTCTCTAGGCTTCTCACTGACTGGCTTGTCTGAGATTCTGTGACTAACCTAGGGCTTTTCTCAACCTCTTCAAAACGAATCAAATAAAATGGTATTGGTCACGTACATATACTTAGCAAATGTACTTAGCAAATGTTATCGCGGGTGTTGCGAAATGCTTATGTTCCTAGTTCTAGTCTGGAATATACACTACCGTTCAAAATATTTGTCCATGAAAATAACATCAAATTGATCAGAAATGTAGTGTAGACATTGTTAATGTTGTAAATGACTATTGTAGCTGGAAACGGCTGATTTTTAATGGAATATCTACATTTATCAGCAACCATCACTACTGTGTTCCAATGGCACGTTACGTTAGCTAATCCAAGTTGATCATTTTCAAAGGCTAAAAACCCTTTTGCAATTATATTAGCACAGCCTAAAACTGTTGTCCTGATTTAAAGAATCAATAAAACTGGCCTTCTTTAGACTAGTTGAGTATCTGGAGCATCAGCATTTGTGGGTTCAATTACAGGTTCAAAATGGCCAGAAACAAAGTACTTTCTTCTGAAACTTGTCAGTCTATTTTTGTTCTGAGAAATGAAGGCTATTCCATGTGAGAAATTGCCAAGAAACTGAAGATCTTGTACAACGCTGTGTACTAATCCCTTCACAGAACAGGGCAAACCGGCTCTAACCAGAATAGAAAGAGGAGTGGAAGGCCCAGGTGCACAACTGAGTAAGAGGACACGTACATTAGTGTCTAGTTTGAGAAACAGAATCCGCACAAGTCCTCAACTGGCAGCTTAATTAAATAGTACCCGCAGAACACCAGTCTCAATGTCAACAGTGAAGAGGTGACTTCGGGATGCTGGCCTTCTAGGCAGAGTTCATCTGTCCAGTGTCTGTGTTATTTTACCCATCTTAATATTTTATTTTTATTGGCCAGTCTGAGATATGGCTTTTTTTTGCAACTGCCTATAAGGCCAGCATCCCGAAGTCGCCTCTTCACTGTTGACGTTGATACTGGTGTTTTGCAGGTACTATTTAATGAAGCTGTTGACGTTGTGGGAAAGGTTATTTTCTTGGTACCACTCCATCGCCACGCAGTCATGGGTGAACAGGGAGTACTGGATGGGGCTGAGCACGCACCCTTGAGGGGCACCTGTGTTGAAGATCAGTGTAGCGGAGGTGGAGTTGCCTACCTTCACTACATGGGGACAGCCCGTCAGGAAGTCCAGGACCCAGTTGTACAGGGCAGGGTTCAGATCCAGGGCCCTGAGCCTAGTGTTGAGCTTAGAGGGCATTATGGTGTTGAAGGCTGAGCTATAGTCAATGAATAGCATTCTTGCATACACTACCGGTCAAAAGTTTTAGAACACCTACTCATTCAAGTGTTTTTCTTTATTTTTACTATTTTCTACATTGTAGAATAATAGTGAAGACATCAAACCAAAGAAATCACATAGTAACCAAAAAAGTGTTAAACAAATCAAAATATATTGAGAGATTCGTCAAATAGCCACCCTTTGCCTTGATGACAGCTTTGCACACTCTTGGCATCCTCTCAACCAGCTTCACCTTGTGGACATTTTGAAGAAAGTAAGGTCCAACAGACTGGGATAGCGAGATTGAATATGACTGTAAACACTACAGCCAGCTGGTCTGCACATGCTCTGAGGACGTGGCTAGGGATGCTGTCTGGGCCAGCAACCTTGCGAGGTTTAACACACTTAAATGTCTTTCTGACGTCAGTCATGGAGAACCGGAGCTAATTACAATAATGATTGATTGGATTTCCTTACCACGGGAACGTCCTGTTTATGTTTCTGCTTATAGGAAGGGATGAGCAGAATGGAGGCGTGATCTGATTTGCCGAAGGGAGGACGGGGTTGGCCTTGTAGTCCCAGAAGGGGGAGTAGCAATGGTCAAGAGTCCTTGAACATGTAGCTTAGGCAATGTGTTGATAAAACTTTGGTTGTTTTTCCCTCAGATTTGCATTAATAAAGTCCTCAACTAGATTAAATGCAGCCTCGGGATATGCAGTTTCCAGTTTGGACAAAATCCAGTGTGGTTTCTTTAGAGCCGTCGTGGTGTCTGCTTGAGGGGGAATATGCACGACCGTGACAATGACCGAAGAGTATTTTCTCGGGAGGTAATGCATTCCAAATCGGGAGAGCAAAAGGATTTGAGTTCTTGTTCTTACCACAATCACACAATGAGTTGTTAATCATGAAACGTGGGAGGAGGGTAACATACACCTTTGTTGCTCCTTGTTTCAGCAAGGTGCCTTCGGTTGCCTAGGTAACACACCTCCCTGCAACAGCACATGTAGTTAGGAGCAGAGAAGAGCTGAGGAGAGGAACATTTGCAAGTTTTTTTGCTGTTCAAACGATTACAATGGTGAAAAATAACCATCATCCAAAATTCCAGAACGGTGAGCCCTGCTCATCACATTCTCTGTTTACTTTTCTCTTCCTTAAGCTCCTCTCCCAGCTCCCTCACAGCATGCACATTCCTGATTATCTTTACATAGCTCGTAGCATTGACATTTAAATGGCAAATATCCAAAAGCTGTGTATTTAGATAGTGTTCCAAATATAGATTGTTTACACAAAATGTCTAAGCTCAGCGTAGAAATGCACCTTTTATTCTATTGTATTCATGTATGCCCAGGCATATTTTGGAGGCACGTTGCCAGAACTGAATCCTGACAGTGGTTCTCTGAGACTGGATTCTGGCTTTGTGAGATTAATAACACACACACACGGACGTGCGTACAAACACACACAAACCGCGTCATCACCAGACTTTGTCTTTTATTTCTATTGAAAGAGTGGTGTTGGAAGCAATCTGCCTGGTAACAGTACTGAGTGGTGTTTGAAGCAATCTGCCTGGTAACAGTACTGAGTGGTGTTTGAAGCAATCTGCCTGGTAACAGTGTACTGAGTGGTGTCTGAAGCAATCTGCCTGGTAACAATACTGAGTGGTGTCTGAAGCAATCTGCCTGGTAACAGTACTGAGTGGTGTCTGAAGCAATCTACATGGTAACAGTACTGAGTGGTGTCTGAAGCAATCTACATGGTAACAGTACTGAGTGGTGTCTGAAGCAATCTGCCTGGTAACAATACTGAGTGGTGTCTGAAGCAATCTGCCTGGTAACAGTACTGAGTGGTGTCTGAAGCAATCTGCCTGGTAACAGTACTGAGTGGTGTCTGAAGCAATCTACATGGTAACAGTACTGAGTGGTGTCTGAAGCAATCTGCCTGGTAACAGTACTGAGTGGTGTCTGAAGCAATCTACATGGTAACAGTACTGGCACACTGGATTCTACTATAATGGTCCTTTGCCTCCTGTCAGCTTCAAGTCCTCACACAGTCAGACAAGTCCCTAATGGAGGTCTCTCAGGATGTTATTATCCATGTGCCCACAGTACCACTCATTCACAGACCCACTTAACTCTGCAGCAGATTTGGGCTGTGGATACACAGCCTCCCTCCTCTCTGTGTAATAGCTCCTGTTTGAAATGGCAGCAGCAGTCTGAAACAGTAGCTAATCATGCCAGGGCTCAAAGGGAAGGCTCACTTCCTGTAATTTGGATGTAATGTGGGATGTGGATAATTTCCATTATAATCACAGTTCACATTCTGCCAGGGAGGTTTAGGTAGGAGTGTGGTTAAGGTGCCAAGAAGGCCCACTGCGGTGTGTGTGTGTGTGTGTGTGTGCACCCCAGGGACAGGCACTTTAACTGTAAATAGCAACATTTAATTTGCCATCAAGGTGGAAATGGTGAACTGTATGTGGGTTACATACTGTGGGTCTGTGGTGCTTTGAATATACTGCTGTTTTTCAGAGGCATACCTCTACCTACCTTTTGTACCTGGCTGTAGCCAGCTTCCTCTCGCTGGCAGGTAGGCAGTGTCTCAAAGCTCTAGTACACTTAATATAAATATTCCATCTACACCTTATTCTCTGTCTCTGTGTCTCTTTCTGTCTTTCGCTCTCTCTGCACCCTCCCCCTTTCTCGCTGTGTATCTCTCTCCCAAGCATCATTGCACTTGCTTAATGTGTCTTTAATGTGAGTTTCTCTCTTCTCTTTCTCTGCAGAGCGCTTTGACCACCACTGTCCCTGGGTGGGGAACTGTGTTGGGAAGAGGAACTATCGTTTCTTCTACATGTTCATCCTCTCCCTCTCCTTCCTCACAATCTTCATCTTCGCCTTTGTCATCACACATGTCATCTTACGTAAGTAATTGACAAAGATTGTACACACACACACACACACACACACACACACACACACGTCTTCCTCCTGGTTCTGGTTGTGTCAGAGCAGTGAACCAGCAGGCTGTAAGTGGGCAGGCGTTGTGAAGCCCAGCAGTATTCTGGCTCCTTACCATCCCTCCCAGAGTGAGCAAATAGTAGAGTCTGTGTGTGGGTGAGGGTGAGGGCGAGTGGGTGAGGGCGAGTGGGTGAGGATGACGGCTGAGAAAACAACTGGAGAAAATAATGGAAGTCACAAATTAACCAACAGAGAATTCTCTCTTCAGTTGATCTTTCTTTTGTATCCTTCTCTTGATTTTGACTGTGGGCAAAATAGAAATGCTAGTCTCCTTCTGAAGAGAAGTCTGCTCTGTTTACAAAGTGTTATATTGCCCACGTCACTATAACAAGGTTACCAAGCCCCTCTCCTGTACAGCCCATATAATTATAGTAGTCCTCTCAGAGTAGCTGCGGAGGGCACCTAGCTAGAAACACCTGCCACTGTTATGGATGAGACCAGCAGCACAGAGATCAATATGTCTCTGGTGACCGAATTAGGCTAGATGGCCGTATTTGATTGTGCTCCTTCTCCTCCCCTCTCTATCCTGTATCCCAGATGGCAGTTAAAATGTAATGGCAATTAAAGTGGGTGTGCTCTGTCTTGCTCAGCCTCAGCATAAACTTGCTGACTGAATTTTTAAGTTTTAAATGTTTAACTAAGTGTTTATGGCGCATTATAACCAATCCGCCCTGCATCATTATGTGTACACACAGCACAGGGAGCGCTGTACGCCACTTTATACTCTGAAGGCTTATCACTATCTGTATCTTGTGTGCCAGTACAGACGGGTTGTCTTCTGCTGATCTCATAATCCTAGCCTATTAGTCAAAACGCTTCACTGTAGACTAATGATATTGTCTCTTTTTGAGAGGGGCTCTCACTCCCTAACATAGTGTCAGATATATTGTAGGTGCCATGGTATGTTGACCTTCTAACTGGTGTTGTTATATGTTGTCAGCTTTGAGAGGGTATTGTGCTCTATCCCCTAGTAGCCTACAGTACATCGGGCTTCGCTCCATTCAAAGCCGAGCTCTGCAGCTGACCTTTCACCTTACTCAGTCTAAAGTAGTTTTTTTCTGATTTGATTTAGGAGGTTTTAGATTGTTTAGAATGTTTACCCGTTATTAAACTCTCGTCTCTCACTGCAGGATCCCATCGACAAGGGTTCCTCAACGCACTCAAAGACACTCCTGCTAGATATCCTTTCTCACAATGGTGTTGTGTATGTTTTCTCTCTCCTCTTCTGCCTTCTCCTGCCAGTCCCTGCCTCTTGCTGTGCATGACTGCTGTCCCAACTGGTGCCTCTGTGGTTCCCTCCCTCCCATCTAAATTGTCTCGATCTCACTCCCTCTCCATCCTCCCTCCCTCCATCTCTGTGTTGCGTTCCAAACAGCAGGATTTGTCTTGTGTCTTCCGAGAGGTTGACAGCCGCCTGGGGTGGAGAGGATGACCCTGTGGCCACTACTGTTCAAAATACTACTAGAAGCTAGCTGCTAGCCATCCCATAGTCTCTGCACAACTGCAGAGGAACAGTAGTTTTGCTTTGATTTTAGGGCCAGGCATTTTTTTCTGCCCAGATCAAATAGTTATTACAATATATATTTGTTTTATTTATTGGAATGCTTTTCAGTTTTAAGCCAAACAAAAATGCAAATCCTCAGCATGGAACTGTTCTATGATTTCCCTGTGTACTAGTGTCACTTCTCTGTGCCTCTCACCTCCCAGACAACTGTAGACTGTATTCTCCATTTCAGCGGCCCGGCCCCCAGGTAATCTATAATCTGCCAGCCGGGCTGCTTGATGTGTGAGTGTGTCTGTCTGTCGGGCTTCATTTGTCTGTAGGCATGCTGCTGCTCTCTCCTCTCTCAGGGAGATAAGAAGCATGTCAGGCCCTCTGGTGAGGAACCGTGTGGCAGGCTCAGCTGATAACACAGCAGCCCAATGTTGTACAGCAGCACAGTGCTTTAAAAAGGCATGCAGGGGATGAGGCCTGACAACATCTATCTCACCAGTCTCCTGTATGTGAACGCTGACATCCTTTGCTTGTCCTTGAGAGAGGAGCGGGCAGAAAGTCATCATGGAGGAGATGGTAGTTGGATTAACTCTAACCTGTGTGTTCTCTTTTCTTTTAGTGTATGTATGGGTGGCAGGTAGCCTATTGGTTAGAGCGTTGGACTAGTAACCAAACGGTTGCTGAATCAAATCCCTGTGCTGGCAAGGTAAAAATCTGTTGTTCTGCCCCTGAACAAGGCAGTTAACCCACTGTTCGTAGACCATCATTGAAAATAAGAATTTGTTCTTAACTGACTTGCCTAGTTAAATAAAGGTTAAATAAAATAAATGTGGCTGTGTGTGTATGCAAGGCTGGCACAGGAGTCAGGACATAATGACAGTAGTAGTAGCAGCCCAGGGGAAGCACTTTTACATAACTCCTCTCACTGGGATTAGGGTTTGGCAGTATACTGTATTTTACAATATACTGATATTGATGCATAAACATGGCTCATCGCGCTCTAGCGACTCCTTGTGGCGGGCCGGGCGCCTGTAGGCTGCCCATGTCGTCAGTTGTTTCCTCCAACACTTTGGTGCGGCTGGCTTCTGGGTTAAGCGGGCGGGTGTTAAGAAGCGCAGTTTGGAGGACGTGTGGCTTGACCTTCGACTCCTGAGTTGCAGTGATAAGACAAGATCGAAAAAGGGGGTAAAAAATAAAAACAATTAAAATAATAATAAATCAAAATAAGGCATAGATTTTTTTGCTCATATTGCGCAGCCCTGGAAATGATCAAATACCATCATACCGCTCTAACTCTGATTCTGCTGCTCCTGGTTCTGCTGCTCCTGATTCTGCTGGTTCTGATCCTGATTCTGCTGCTCCTGGTTCTGCTGCTCCTAGTTCTGATCGTGATTCTGCTGCTCCTGGATCTGATCCTGATCCTGCTGCTCCTGATTCTAATCCTGTTGCTGCTGCTCCTGGTTCTGCTGCTCCTGGTTCTGATCCTGATCCTGCTGCTCCTGATTCTAATCCTGATGCTGCTGCTCCTGATCTTTGAGAACACTGTTCCACTGTACTACCATGCTGTTTCCAGTCAAGTGAACAGAGGCCCAGGCAGGCTAGCTTGAGTAAGGACACGCATTGGCAGCAGGTCAATACTGCCCTTTCCTTTCCTCAACTCTGTGTGTTTGTATGTATGTGAGGGAAAGAGAGCAGATGTGTGTCTCTGTCTGTGAGTAAGAGAGGGTACCTGGTGTGAAATAGCTTTTCAATTGGTAATATCACTCGCTCTGAGACCTTGAAGTATTTTCCCCCTTGCATTAGTGATAGGTAACAATGTTTCGTGGAAGGCAGTTGTTGTGTTCAGAGGGTCCCTAGTTTGAGCCCAGGTTGGGGCAAGGAGAGGGATTGAAGCAGACCTGTTTCAGGAGCATGCACCTGTTACTGAGCTGTAGCATAGGACAGTGTATGTGTCAGGTTTTCCTTAACCCTTTGGTCACTGTGCTGGAGGTGGTTGTGTGTTTCTTCTCTGTCTGGTCCATAGTGGGGCTGTCTGGATTCCACACATACCTGATCAGCTCCAACCAGACCACAAATGAAGATGTGAGTACATGGACACACACACTCACTCTCTCTCTGCTTCACAAGTTAAGAGGATTGGTAAGTGTTTAACTGGATTTCTCTTAAATTGCTGAAGTTCTCATGTGTAAAACATCAGTACCTGCAGGGTTCATCCATACCCCCAGCCATCTCCTGTCTCCTACCAGATTACACAGGCACTACTAAACCCCCAGCCATCTCCTGTCTCCTACCATATTACACAGGCACTACTAAACCCCCAGCCATCTCCTGTCTCCTACCAGATTACACAGACACTACTAAACCCCCAGCCACCTGTCTCCTACCAGATTACACAGACACTACTAAACCCCCAGCCATCTCCTGTCTCCTACCAGATTACACAGACACTACTAAACCCCCTTCTTCTCCTGTCTCCTACCAGATTACACAGGCACTACTAAACCCCCAGCCATCTCCTGTCTCCTACCAGATTACACAGACACTACTAAACCCCCTTCTTCTCCTGTCTCCTACCAGATTACACAGGCACTACTAAACCCCCAGCCATCTCCTGTCTCCTACCAGATTACACACACTACTAAACCCCCAGCCATCTCCTGTCTCCTACCAGATTACACACACTACTAAACCCCCAGCCATCTCCTGTCTCCTACCAGATTACACAGACACTACTAAACCCCCAGCCATCTCCTGTCTCCTACCAGATTACACAGACACTACTAAACCCCCTTCTTCTCCTGTCTCCTACCAGATTACACAGGCACTACTAAACCCCCAGCCATCTCCTGTCTCCTACCAGATTACACAGGCACTACTAAACCCCCAGCCATCTCCTGTCTCCTACCTGATTACACACACTACTAAACCCCCTCATCCTGTCTCCTATCTGATTACAGACACTATTAAACCCCCCCCTTCTCCTGTCTCTTACCAGATTACACAGACACTACTAAACCCCCAGCCATCTCTTGTCTCCTACCAGATTACACAGAAACTACTACTAAACCTCCCAGCCATCTCTTGTCTCCTACCAGATTACACAGACACTACTAAACCCCCAGCCATCTCTTGTCTCCTACCAGATTACACAGACACTACTAAACCCCTTCCTCCTGTCTCCTACCAGATTAGACACTACTAAACCCCCAGCCATCTCCTGCCTCCTACTTGATTAAACACACTACTAAACCCCCTTCTTCTCCTGTCTCCTACCTGATTACACAGGCACTACTAAACCCCCAGCCATCTCCTGTCTCCTACCAGATTACACACACTACTAAACCCCCAGCCATCTCCTGTCTCCTACCAGATTACACAGACACTACTAAACCCCCAGCCATCTCCTGTCTCCTACCAGATTACACAGACACTACTAAATCCCCAGCCATCTCCTGTCTCCTACCAGATTACACAGACACTACTAAACCCCCTTCTCCTGTCTCCTACCAGATTACACAGGCACTACTAAACCCCCAGCCATCTCCTGTCTCCTACCTGATTACACACACTACTAAACCCCCTCATCCTGTCTCCTATCTGATTACAGACACTATTAAACCCACCCCTTCTCCTGTCTCTTACCAGATTACACAGACACTACTAAACCCCCAGCCATCTCTTGTCTCCTACCAGATTACACAGACACTACTAAACCCCCAGCCATCTCTTGTCTCCTACCAGATTACACAGACACTACTAAACCCCTTCCTCCTGTCTCCTACCAGATTAGACACTACTAAACCCCCAGCCATCTCCTGCCTCCTACTTGATTAAACAGACACTACTAAACCCCCTTCTTCTCCTGTCTCCTACCTGATTAAACAGACACTACTAAACACCCTTCTGTCTCCTACCTGATTACACAGACACTACTAAACCCCCTCCTCCTGTCTCCTACCTGATTAGACACTACTAAACCCCCTCCTCCTGTCTCCTCCCTGATTAGACACTACTAAACCCCCTCCTTCTCCTGTCTCCTACCTGATTTCACAGACACTACTAAACCCCCTCCTCCTGTCTCCTACCTGATTACACTACTAAACCCCCTCCTTCTCCTGTCTCCTACCAGATTACAGACACTACTAAACCCCCTCCTCCTGACTCCTACCAGATTACACAGACACTACTAAACCCCCCCCCCCTTCTCCTGTCTCCTACCAGATTACAGACACTACTAAACCCCCAGCCATCTCTTGTCTCCTACCAGATTACACAGAAACTACTACTAAACCCCCAGCCATCTCTTGTCTCCTACCAGATTACACAGACACTACTAAACCCCCAGCCATCTCTTGTCTCCTACCAGATTACACAGACACTACTAAACCCCTTCCTCCTGTCTCCTACCAGATTATACACTACTAAACCCCCAGCCATCTCCTGCCTCCTACTTGATTAAACAGACACTACTAAACCCCCTTCTTCTCCTGTCTCCTACCTGATTAAACAGACACTACTAAACACCCTTCTGTCTCCTACCTGATTACACAGACACTACTAAACCCCCTCCTTTTCCTGTCTCCTACCAGATTACAGACACTACTAAACACCCTCCTCCTGTCTCCTACCAGATTACAGACACTACTAAACCCCCTTCTCCTGTCTCCTACCTGATTACACACACTACTAAACCCCTTCTTCTCCTGTCTCCTACCAGATTACACAGACACTACTAAACCCCTTCTTCTCCTGTCTCCTACCTGATTAGACACTACTAAACCCCCTCCTCCTGTCTCCTACCTGATTACACACACTACTAAACCCCCAGCCATCTCCTGTCTCCTACCTGATTACACACACTACTAAACCCCCAGCCATCTCCTGTCTCCTACCAGATTACACAGACACTACTAAACCCCCAGCCCTTTCCTGTCTCCTACCAGATTACACAGACCCTACTAAACCCCCTCCTCCTGTCTCCTACCTGATTACAGACACTACTAAACCCCCTCCTTCTCCTGTCTCCTACCAGATTACACAGACACTACTAAACCCCTCTTTCTCCTACCTGATTACACAGACACTACTAAACCCCTCCTGTCTCCTACCTGATTACACAGACACTACTAACCCCCTCCTTCTCCTGTCTCCTACCAGATTACAGACACTACTAAACCCCCAGCCATCTCCTGTCTCCTACCTGATTACAGACACTACTAACCCCCTCCTTCTCCTGTCTCCTACCAGATTACACAGACACTACTAAACCCCCTCCTTCTCCTGTCTCCTTCCAGATTACACAGACACGACTGAACCCCCAGCCCTTTCCTGTCTCCTACCAGATTACACAGACACTACTAAACCCCCTTCTTCTCCTGTCTCCTACCTGACTAAACAGACACTACTAAACCCCCTTCTGTCTCCTACCTGATTACACAGACACTACTAAACCCCCTCCTCCTGTCTCCTACCTGATTAGACACTACTAAACCCCCTCCTTCTCCTGTCTCCTACCAGATTACACAGACACTACTAAACCCCCTCCTCCTGTCTCCTACCTGATTACACTACTAAACCCCCTCCTTTTCCTGTCTCCTACCAGATTACAGACACTACTAAACCCCCTCCTCCTGTCTCCTACCTGATGACACACACTACTAAACACCCTCCTCCTGTCTCCTACCAGATTACACAGATACTACTCAACCCCTCCTTCTCCTGTCTCCTACCTGATTACAGACACTACTAAACCCCTTCTTCTCCTGTCTCCTACCTGATTAAACAGACACTACTAAACCCCCTTCTCCTGTCTCCTACCTGATTACACAGACACTACTAAACCCCCTCCTTCTCCTGTCTCCTACCTGATTACACAGACACTACTAAACCCCCTCCTTCTCCTGTCTCCTACCTGATTACACAGACACTACTAAACCCCCTCCTTCTCCTGTCTTCTACCTGATTACAGACACTACTAAACCCCGTCTTCTCCTGTCTCCTACCTGATTAAACAGACACTACTAAACCCCCTCCTTCTCCTGTCTCCTACCTGATTACACAGACACTACTAAACCCCCTCCTTCTCCTGTCTCCTACCTGATTACACAGACACTACTAAACCCCCTCCTTCTCCTGTCTCCTTCCAGATTACACAGACACGACTAAACCCCCAGCCCTTTCCTGTCTCCTACCAGATTACACAGACACTACTAAACCCCTTCTTCTCCTGTCTCCTACCTGATCAGACACTACTAAACCCCCTCCTCCTGTCTCCTACCTGATTAGACACTACTAAACCCCCTCCTTCTCCTACCTGATTAGACACTACTAAACCCCCAGCCATCTCCTGTCTCCTACCTGATTACACACCCTACTAAAAACCCCCAGCCATCTCCTGTCTCCTACCAGATTACACAGACGCTACTAAACCCCCTCCTTCTCCTGTCTCCTACCTGATTACACAGACACTACCAAACCCCCCTCCTTATCCTGTCCCCTACCAGATAACACAGACACTACTAAACCCCCAGCCCTTTCCTGTCTCCTACCAGATTACACAGACCCTACTAAACCCCCTCCTCCTGTCTCCTACCTGATTAGACACTAATAAACCCCCTCCTTCTCCTGTCTCATACCAGATTACACAGACACTACTAAACCCCTCTTTCTCCTACCTGATAACACAGACACTACTAAACCCCTCTTTCTCCTACCTGATTACACAGACACTACTAACCCCCTCCTTCTCCTGTCTCCTACCTGATTACAGACACTACTAAACCCCCAGCCATCTCCTGTCTCCTACCTGATTACAGACACTACTAACCCCCTCCTTCTCCTGTCTCCTACCAGATTACACAGACACTACTAACCCCCAGCCTTCTACTGTCTACTACCTGAATACAGACACTACTAAACCCACAGCCTTCTCCTGTCTCCTACCTGATTACAGACACTACTAAACCCCCTCCTTCTCCTGTCTCCTACCAGATTACACAGACACTACTAAACCCCCTCCTCATGTCTCCTACCTGATTACAGACACTACTAAACCCCCTCCTTCTCCTGTCTCCTACCAGATTACACAGACACTACTAACCCCCTCCTTCTCCTGTCTTCTACCAGATTACACAGACACTACTAACCCCCTCCTTCTCCTGTCTCCTACCAGATTACACAGACACTACTAACCCCCTCCTTCTCCTGTCTCCTACCAGATTACACAGACACTACTAACCCCCTCCTTCTCCTGTCTTCTACCAGATTACACAGACACTACTAACCCCCAGCCTTCTACTGTCTACTACCTGAATACAGACACTACTAAACCCACAGCCTTCTCCTGTCTCCTACCTGATTACAGACACTACTAAACCCCCTCCTTCTCCTGTCTCCTACCAGATTACACAGACACTACTAAACCCCCTCCTCATGTCTCCTACCTGATTACAGACACTACTAAACCCCCTCCTTCTCCTGTCTCCTACCAGATTACACAGACACTACTAACCCCCTCCTTCTCCTGTCTTCTACCAGATTACACAGACACTACTAACCCCCTCCTTCTCCTGTCTCCTACCAGATTACACAGACACTACTAACCCCCTCCTTCTCCTGTCTCCTACCAGATTACACAGACACTACTAACCCCCTCCTTCTCCTGTCTTCTACCAGATTACACAGACACTACTAAACCCCCTCCTCATGTCTCCTACCTGATTACAGACACTACTAAACCCCCTCCTTCTCCTGTCTCCTACCAGATTACACAGACACTACTAACCCCCTCCTTCTCCTGTCTTCTACCAGATTACACAGACACTACTAACCCCCTCCTTCTCCTGTCTCCTACCAGATTACACAGACACTACTAACCCCCTCCTTCTCCTGTCTCCTACCAGATTACACAGACACTACTAACCCCCTCCTTCTCCTGTCTTCTACCAGATTACACAGACACTACTAACCCCCTCCTTCTCCTGTCTTCTACCAGATTACACAGACACTACTAACCCCCTCCTTCTCCTGTCTTCTACCAGATTACACAGACACTACTAACCCCCTCCTTCTCCTGTCTCCTACCAGATTACACAGACACTACTAACCCCCTCCTTCTCCTGTCTCCTACCAGATTACAGACACTACTAAACCCCCAGCCTTCTCCTGTCTCCTACCAGATTACACAGACACCACTAAACCCAGGCAGCAGTTTTTTTTCCTCTAGTGGATGGTTGAGTTTGGGGCAAGACAACCAGATCTGAGTTTGCCTCATCGCTCACCACTGTAGAGCTGCCTGGGACATTATAGACACACACATACAGGAGGAACCGAAGGTTCCGGTCAAAAGTCTTTAAATACAACTACGTTTTTAACCCCTGGTTTATTGCTCTGATTGTGGCCTTTTCTGTTTCAGATCAAAGGGTCGTGGTCGTCTAAAAGAGGGAAAGACAATTATAACCCTTACAGCCACGGAAACATATTCACCAACTGCTGTGCAGCGCTGTGTGGACCCCTGCCACCCAGGTAAGGACAGTCCTGTGTTTGCGTGCGGATCTGACACTATCTGGCTCTGTATATTTGGATTTACCCAGAATGTAACATATGGCACACTATCATCCTCTGTCTTAGAGAAATCTCAAATCCAATAGTTCTTCTCATTCTAGGAGAAATCAGTTTTTCCTGTCACTGTAATTTACTACATTGTCAGAAAGCTAAAATAGGTCTCATCTTGATCTCGTTAGAGAGCTGCTGCTGTGAAATCATCTGCCTGCAGCTATTCCTCATTCAGACCTCTGATAGTACAACGGATTCCAGCACCTCCCAGTGAGATCAAACTATGCACATAGAAGTGCTAGACGTAGTAGTCATTGTATCTATAGACTCATAGCCATTGATTGCTTATTAGCTTGTCTTATCCAACACTTCCTTCTCTACAGAATTTGCATTCAGACACATCATCAATATAACCCTTTCATTTGGATTGCCTCACTGTGTGTAACTCATAGTTGAAACCCCATTATTTATTTCACCTTTATTTAAATAGGCCATAGAGGCAAAATAATTACAATTTAGCATTAACACTGGAGTGACATATGTGCAGATGATGTGCAGGTAGAGATACTGGGGTGCAAAAAATGAAATGGGGATGAACAGTGAAATATACCTGCTGGAGCTATGGGTGGGTGTTGCTATGGTGACCCGTGAGCTAAGATAACGCGGGGCTTTACCTAGCAAAGACTTATAGATAGTGGGTTTGGCGATGAATATGTAGCAAGGGCCAGCCAACGAGAGCGTACAGGTTGCAGTGGTGAGTAATATATGGGGCTTTGGTGACAAAATGGATGGCACTGTGATAGACTGCATCCAGTTTGCTAAGTGGAGTGTTGGAGGCTATTTTGTAAATGACATTGCCGAAGTCAAGGATCGTAGGATAGTCAGTTTTACGAGGGTATGTTTGGCAGCATGAGTGAAGGAGGCTTTGTGAAATAGTATGCCGATTCTATATTTAATTTTGGATTGGAGATGCTTAATGTGACTCTGGAAGGAGAGTTTACAGTCTAACCAGACACCTAGGTATTTGTAGTTGTCCACATATTCTAAGTCGGAATTGTCCAGAGTAGTGATGCTAGGCGGGCGGGCAGCAATCGGTTAAGGGGGGGGGGGGGGGCTTGGGCAAGTTGCTGCGGGAGGTGCAGGGCTGTTGGCCGGGGTAGGGGTAGCCAGGTGGAAAGAATGGCCGGCCGTAGAAAAATGCTTATTGAAATTCTCGATTATCTTAGATGTAGTGTTTCCTAGCCTCAGAGCAGTGGGCAGCTGGGAAGAGGTGCTCTTATTCTCCATGGACTTTACGGTGCCCCAAAACTTTTTAGAATTAGTGTTTCAGGATGCAAATTTCTGTTTGAAAAAGCTAGCCTTAGCTTTCCTAACTGACTGTGTATATTGGTTCCTGACTTCCCTGAAAAGTTGCATATCACGGGGGCATTTTGATCCTAATGCAGTATGCCACAGGATGTTTTTGTGCTGGTCAAGGGCAGTCAAGTCTGGAGGTAACCAAGGGCTATATCTGTTCTTACTTCAATTTTTTTTGAATGGGGCATGCTTATTTAAGATGGTGAGGAAAGCACTTTTAAAGAACAACCAGGCATCCTCTACTGACGGGATGAGGTCAATATCCTTCCAGGATACCCGGGCCAGGTCGATTAGAAAGGCTTGCTTGCTGAAGTATTTTAAGGAGCGTTTGACAGTGATGAGGGGTGGTCGTTTGACCGCGGGCCCATTCCGGATGAAGGCAATGAGGCAGTGATCACTGTGATCCTGGTTGAAGATAGCAGAGGTGTATTTGGAGGGCAAGTTGGTCAGGATGATATCTATGAGGGTGCCCATGTTTACGGATTTAGGGTTGTACCTGGTAGGTTCCTTGATAATTTGTGTGAGATTGAGGGCATCTAGCTTAGATTGTAGGACGGCTGGGGTGCTAAGCATATCCCAGTTTAAGTCACCTAACAGTACGAACTCTGAAGATAGATGGGGGGCAATAAATTCACATATGGTGTCCAGGGCACAGCTGAGGGGGGTCTATAACAAGCGGCAACAGTGAGAGTCTTATTTCTGGAAAGGTGGATTTTTAGAAGTAGAAGCTCAAACTGTTTGGGAACAGACCTGGATAGTATGAGAGACCTCTGCAGGCTATCTCTGCAGTAGATTTCCGCCCCCTTTGGCAGTTCTATCTTGACGGAAAATGTTGTAGTTAGGGATGGAAATGTCTACATTTTTGGTGGCCTTCCTAAGCCAGGATTCAGACACGGCTAGGACATCAGGGTTAGCGGAGTGTGCTAAAGCAGTGAATAAAACACATTTAGGGAGGAGGCTTCTGATGTTAACATGCATGAAACCATGGCTTTTACGGTTCCAGGACTGTTATGACCTATGGCCTCCTGTCTCTCTCCCAACACCCTACGTGCCTCCCCTCACGTTCTACACACACACTCTGTGGTGAAAGCGCTGGTTCTTCACACTCACTCAGCCTAGATAGAGGCTATCTTCTCTTATCTTTACAGCCCAGGTTTCCCTCGCTGACTTGACAACTGGAGACGCAGCACCTCTTCTGTGGTTTAACGCTAAGCTCAGTGCCAAATAGCATCCTATTCCCTATGTACTGTAGTGCACTACTTTTGACCAGGGCTCGTAGGGCTCTATAGTGAATAGGGTGCCATTTGGGACATGTATAAAGGCATGCTACAGTGCAACAGTAGCATGTTATTAACAGTGAGGTAAAACACACGTACAGGGCCAGGGGGAACCGGTGAATAAACAGGGGAGAGAAATTAAAAATGCTTTTAGCTCTGGGCCTTTCAGTGTGTTTGGCTGCACTCTGTGTAACGGTCCCAACCCAGCCTCCACTGCCCACATCATTACTCACTGGTAATAACTCTACTGGGTAGCAAGGGACAGTACTCACTGGTAATAACTCTACTGGGTAGCAAGGGACAGTACTCACTGGTAATAACTCTACTGGGTAGCAAGGGACAGTACTCACTGGTAATAACTCTACTGGTTAGCAAAGGACAGTACTCACTGGTAATAACTCTACTGGGTAGCAAGGGACAGTACTCACTGGTAATAACTCTACTGGGTAGCAAGGGACAGTACTCACTGGTAATAACTCTACTGGGTAGCTAGGGACAGTACTCACTGGTAATAACTCTACTGGGGAGCAAGGGACAGTACTCACTGGTAATAACTCAACTGGGGTGCAAGGGACAGTACTCACTGGTAATAACTCTACTGGGGAGCAAGGGACAGTACTCACTGGGCAGGTGGTGGGCAAGAAGGGTGTGTGTGTGTGTGTGTACATTCTATATGTCTTCAGTTTTCACAAGTCCACCTCCGCCTGCCTGTCTGGTGAATTCCTGTAAGAGACTAGCTAGCTCTGAGTCAACAGGCTCTCTGTTACTGATTACCCTGTGCACTCACACATTCCGTTAGAGCTGACCTGTGTCACTGTTTCATATCAACACACAGCCCCTCCATGGTGGTGAATGGATGTTGGTTAGCCCATGACTTAGTCTCTCTATGCACTTACACATACTCACACACCCCCTTTATACAGACACACATGCATCCTTAGACACACATGCAAGCTCTCACACACACACAAAAAAGACACACACTATAATTCAATCATGTTGCTTAACCTCAGCAGGTTCCTGTCTACTCAGCCATGTGTCAGCCCAGCAATGGTAATGATAGAACAACGATAATGATTCACTCCACTGATCGTTGTATGACCTCATTGATTGAATACTAAGAGGAGAGCCTGCATACGGAATGAAACATTAAATACAACGCTCCTGTAGTGGGTTTCTCTGTGTGCTTCTTCTGGCCCTCTTATTCTTTCACAGTATTAACTCTGTCATCTCATTTCATCTGCATTCTGAATCCTCTTAACATCGATTTACATTGTGTAAGGATATCTGCCAATGATTGAAATTAGAGTATTCAAAGAAAGTAAAGCATTTCATTCACAAATGCAAAATAAATGTAGTGTCAGCCTTGCCTCAAAGTACAGTATTGAAATAGACTTGGGACTTGCCTTATTCACTTGTCAAGGAAGGGATCTAAAATATTATATCATTGAATGGTTTTCTCAGATATTTCTCTTTCTCTCCTCAGTCTCATCGACAGAAGAGGCTTTGTCCAATCAGACACGCCACAGCCCACCCCGCCAACCAATGGCATCACCATGTATGGATCCACCCAATCACAGAGCCACATGGTGAGCCATTCTCCACTCTGTGTCTTTTCCAAACCTACTTATGGCCATCAGTGCAAACCAAACCACACCCATGCCATCTTAATATGGCTTACCATATATCACCTGGCCTCTTGAAGATTAGTTAGCTATAGGTTCCTTATAAAAGGTCAAGCATGGTGAACAGTGATATCATTGATTCAGCCATTCCGGGCCTTGAATGGAGGGTGGCCGCACAGTGACCCATCATTGGCTGACTCAACCTGGAAAACGAATGGCAGCTGTTGCTGTGCCAGGCCCTGATTGCGTGGCAGTGCCAGCTTCTTCAGCTCTCATAGTAGCCTGATTGTCCAGCTGTTGCTGTGCCAGGCCCTGATTGCGTGGCAGTGCCAGCTTCTTCAGCTCTCATAGTAGCCTGATTGTCCAGCTGTTGCTGTGCCAGGCCCTGATTGCGTGGCAGTGCCAGCTTCTTCAGCTCTCATAGTAGCCTGATTGTCCAGCTGTTGCTGTGCCAGGCCCTGATTGCGTGGCAGTGCCAGCTTCTTCAGCTCTCATAGTAGCCTGATTGTCCAGCTGTTGCTGTGCCAGGCCCTGATTGCGTGGCAGTGCCAGCTTCTTCAGCTCTCATAGTAGCCTGATTGTCCAGCTGTTTTTTTATCTGTAAACAATGGCTCTACTGTCCGCCTTGCCATCTAGATAGATAAACTATCCCAATCAATCTCCCGGGAATTATGATGACCAGCGGCATCATGGTGTATTATTGCAATCATCAGCATTGGTAATTGGTTTAGAGTTGGACCAGGGCCCTGTTTCCACGCGATGGGGGTCAAGGGCAGAGTAGGGTTAGAGCCTCCCTCCCTCCCTCCCTCCCTCCCTCCCTCCCTCCCTCCCTCCCTCCCTCCCTCAGGGTTGATGAATAAATACCGCTGCTCTCCTCATACCACGCTAGCAAGCCAACTGACAAGGCTGTTGATCTCACCTCTCTCCCTCTTTCCCTCCAGCTCCTCTCAATCCAAATCTAGAAAGCCAAATCTATTTTGCCAATCTCATTTCCATATCTGGTCAACAGATTGGAACAAATCAACTGCTGGGATTCCAAATAGTGGATTGTTTCTGTTAATATTCACACAGATTTTACCCATGATGCTCAGTGATCTGGCATTATGGCTGGGAAATAGGTCAGTGCGTGTGTGTGAGCGACAGGCAATGTCATTATGGACAGTGCTCGTGCTGTGTGACTCCTTGGCTCCCCCCTCATCACACTCTCCCCCTCTCTGACATCTCAGAGATCCCTAGGTAGGGACATGTGTTGTGCTCATGTGCAGTGCACACACTCTCCCCCTCTGCTTCCCACAAGCTTATCATGCAGACTGACTGGACAATCTAACTCTTGTGCTGGGAGGTTTTGGCATGGCAAAAACAGATAGATGGCAAGAAAGGGATGACAGACAATAACAGACATAGGGAGAGGAAATGAGAATAAATGGTGTTTTAGAGCGAAAGGTCCTACAGTACCCAGGTGGAGTGAGTCTGACTTAACAAGGCACTGTCAGCAGACAGTGTAATTGGTGTTGGAGTGTTTCAGAACAAAGGGAGAGGAACTGTAAATGTCAACCTCACCCCCACCAGTCCTGCAGGGAATGAAAGAAAGAGGACGGCTTCTGGTGGCCCTTAGTGAACAAGCCGTTGTTTCCCTTCTCCTACATTCTAATGAACGGTCACTACTTGTTATACTCCTGAACTTGAATCCAATAGGCTGTTAGAATAATCCAGTGTCCTGGATGGCAGCTCTGGTCTTATTGAGTGGGTCATGGCCATCTGGAACAGTTGTGCTGGCTGGGAGACGTGTTTGGCATTCCATCGCTTTATCACATGTAGAGTCTGTTAGGACCAGTTGTTATTGTTAGGAGCAACATACTACATTTATTACTTTTCACAGGGAACCATTTGAAATGTCGCCACTAACGAAATCTATATTTAGTCACCAACTTAAGAGAATGTGGCATGTGTTTGACTTAACAAGAGAAAGAATTTCCATTGAAATATAGCACCGTTGAATCATAGCTGGTCGTCATGTAAATACTGAAAAACAGCTTCTGTCTCCGGGCCATCAGACTGCTGAACAGCCATCACACAGTGTCCTGCAGTACGAGACAAAACACACACCTCATACACACTCAAGAATCCTGTACTCACAAATACATTCACACACAGCCAACTCTGCTGTCCCATGTATATAGAGACAATAAACAATGGACACTTCATGTTTCTTTCATAGTTTTTCCACATACTGTATTCTCAACATCGCTCATTCTAATATATCTACTACTCTACATTGCATTACTGTTACACTGCACACAGCGTATTTATATACTGGATTCTTGAGAGCTCACTGTAATATATACTGCTGTACATATCATTCTCACTTTTTTGGTGTATATATGCATAGAGTTCATTTGGATTACTGATGGTGTTAATTGGATTCGTTACTGCACTGAGCTAGTAACACAAGCATTACACTGCTCCCGCTATTATAACATCTGCTAAACTGTGTACGTGACCAACACACTTTGATTTGTAATAGTGAAAGGCAGTCTGTCAATGTACGAAAGACAAATTGGTAACTAATAATCGTCAAGTTTGGAGTAGACTATTGCTGTTTTTTCCATGTATCTGTTTTGTAAAGCCATTGTAGGCTGATCTAGAGAAGCTGTGTCACCATGGCAACAGATTACAAGGATGCCGTCATGTCATTACACCATCCGTTACATTAGGCCCCAGTCAGGAAGTGACAGAGAGAACCGTGGAAGGACAGTATGTGTGGGCGACGTGACATCTAGAACAGTGGCCATGGCCTCTAGTTAAAACACAATCAGCTTTTATTTTTTGTAAGTTTCTGTTGTAGCTGGCAGCTATTTTTAGATGGCCGAGCGGGACACATGTAGACTCCGGAATTTGATGGACTCCTGTTTCAACTTGAGTACTGGATGATGATCCACACAACTCATTTTAGACTCTCAGTATCTTTGTGGTGTCTACCTGACGTGTGATTTGTTCAGTCATTAGACAAATGACTAATAGAATGCTTCTCACCTATGTCAAACTAATAATCTAGCTTGAACAACCCTAGAATGAACCAATGTTTAGACAGCTGACATCATTTGAATGTGCATCAGATCATCATGCAGTCAGTCAGCCAGGCAGGCAGATCGTCATGCAGTCAGCCAGGCAGGCAGATCGTCATGCAGTCAGCCAGGCAGGCAGATCGTCATGCAGTCAGCCAGGCAGGCAGATCGTCATGCAGTCAGCCAGGCAGGCAGATCGTCATGCAGTCAGCCAGGCAGGCAGATCGTCATGCAGTCAGCCAGGCAGGCAGATCGTCATGCAGTCAGCCAGGCAGGCAGATCGTTATGCAGTCAGTCAGCCAGGCAGGCAGATCGTCATGCAGATCATTATGCAGTCAGCCAGGCAGGCAGATTGTCATGCAGCCAGGCAGGCAGACAGATTGTCATGCAGTCATCCAGGCAGGAAGACAGATTGTCATGCAGTCATCCAGGCAGGAAGACAGATTGTCATGCAGTCATCCAGGCAGGAAGACAGATCGTCAGCCAGGCAGGCATACAGATCATCATGCAGTCAGTCAGCCAGGCAGGCAGATCAAGAGCAGACATGGTTTTGTTCAGGCTAGGCTAGACCAGGTTTGGTTAGTTGTATTCCTTCTCTCCTTCTCTTAGCTCTGTTCCAGCTGCTCTTCCTGTAGTTTGCTGGGCTGATGACCGGTTTATGACCAGGGCTAAACTTATCAGAACTCAACTTCACTACCTCACAGGCTCCTAGCACAGAGCAGCACGCCAACATGGGTAATGACAGCCAGTGCTTTGGAAAATATCTCTCTCTTCTCCCCCTGGGCAGAACAGGGGGCAGCAGTCCCAGACCCAACCAGCAACTCACCCTCCCCAGCCTCTAAAGGAATTACAGCCAAGGAGATAGTCAAAGCTCATTAGTAAATAATGCCTATTTTTCCAAAGGACAGTATGGAGCTAAAATATTTGAAAAGCATTTATAAAGTAACCTAAGGAGTGCAACTTTGCCAAAGCTGGCCCTTATTATTATATTTGGAGATGTGATGGGATTGTGGAGCGCACCTGTCAAAGAGAAGCTTTCGATCTTGACTAGCTGACATTGGGGCTAAACTAATCATGATGAAAGACCTATAGGCTGTCTCATTGTTGTCGGTGATCAGGCCTGCCACTGTTGTGTTGGCAAACCTAATGATGGTGTTGGAGTCTTGCCTGGCCACGCAGTCGTGGGTGAACAGGGAGTACAGGAGGGGACTAAGCACGCACCCCTGTGTTGAGGATTAGTGTGGCAGATTATTTTTTTTATATAAATGCATAAATAAATTATTTAACCTTTATTTAACCATGTAGGCTAGTTGAGAACAAGTTCTCATTTGCAACTGCGACCTGGCCAAGATAAAGCATAGCAATTGGACACATACAACAACACAGAGTTACACATGGAATAAACAAAACATAGTCAATAATACAGTAGAACAAAAGAAAACAAAATGTCTATATACAGTGAGTGCAAATAAGGTCAAATAAGGGAGTTAAGGCAATAAATAGGTCATGGTGGCGAAGTAATTACAACATAGCAATTAAACACTGGAATGGTAGATGTGCAGAAGATGAATGTGCAAGTAGAGATACTGGGGTGCAAAGGAGCAAGATAAATACAGTATGGGGATGAGGTAGGTAGATGGATGGGCTGTTTACAGATGGACTATGTACAGGTGCAGTGATCTGTGAGCTGCTCTGACAGCTGGTGCTTAAAGCTAGTGAGGGAGATATGAGTCTCCAGCTTCAGAGATTTATGCAGTTCGTTCCAGTCATTGGGAGCAGAGAACTGGAAGGAAAGATGACCAAAGGAGGAATTGGCTTTGGTGGTGACCAGTGAGATATACCTGCTGGAGCGCGTGCTACGAGTGGGTGCTGCTATGGTGACCAGTGAGCTGAGATAAGGCAGGGCTTTACCTAGCAGAGACTTGTAGATGACCTGTAGCCAGTGGGTTTGGCGACAAGTATGAAGCGAGGGCCAACCAACGAGAGCGTACAGGTCGCATGGTGGGTAGTGTATGGGGCTTTGGTGACATAACGGATGGCACTGTGATAGACTACATCCAGTTTGTTGAGTAGAGTGTTGGAGGCTATTTTATAGATGACATCACCGAAGTCAAGGATCGTCAGTTTTACCAGGGTATGTTTGGCAGCATGAGTGAAGGATGCTTTGTTGCGATATAGGAAGCCGATTCTACATTTAATTTTGGATTGGAGATGCTTAATGTGAGTCTGGAAGGAGAGTTTACAGTCTAACCAGACACCTAGGTATTTGTAGTTGTAGTGATGCTGGACGGGCGAGAAGGTGCGGGCAGTGATCGGTTGAATAGCATGCATTTTGTTTTACTTGCATTTAAGAGCAGTTGGAGGCCACGGAATGAGAGTTGTATGGCATTGAAGCTCGTCTAGAGGTTAGTTAGCACAGTGTCCAAAGAGGGGCCAGAAGTATACAGAATGGTGTCGTCTGCGTAGAGGTGTATCAGAGAATCAACAGCAGCAAGAGCGACATCATTGATGTATACAGAGAAGAGAGTTGGCCCGAGGATTGATGAGATTGTGTTTTGTTGCCTTCCCTTACCACCTGGGGGGCGGCCTGTCAGGAAGTCCCGGATCCAGTTGCAGAGGGAGTCCTTAGCTTATTATTAAATAGACTCATTTAGTTCAAAGGCTAAAACAGTGCACTGCTGGCTCATTCCCAGTCCATTAAGATGTTTGATTTACATGGACACTATTTAGGTTACAGAGATACAGAGCTAAATCATTATCTGGCTTAATGCTGTTTCAACTCCATGTATTGACTTCACTATGCATTTGAGTCACATTGAATACTGTGTATTTTAGGGCTGTCCCCGACAACAACAAAAATCTTGGTCGACCGAGAGTCATCTGTTCTTTCGACCAATCGATTGGTCTAAATGTTTTAACGTGTATTTTTCCATATACAGACGGGCATGTTAGACTGCAAATTTACCACAAGCCCAAACAGATATAATATTTACATATTATTCAGACCTAATTTCAGACCTTGTATATGATCTCTCTATTATGCGTGGGAATACTTGAAGACAATTTACTGGTGTTATATTCAACAATATAGTTGGGGAACCCTGGCCTATGTGTTTTAATAAAAACATTTATATGCACTGAGCTTGTCTGATGCTTTAAGCACACTGTTTGATGAAATAATCAAGACACAAGTGACTCTAGAGTGAGTCCGACCGCAGTTGATTTGATTGTGCCGGGCCGGGCTCAGAACGAGTGCCTGTATGACTAGCAACCTTTGCCTCTCATCCCTGCTCCAGCGACCACCTTAGAACATCAACCGTGTTTATCACGCTGTCCGTGTTGCTGAAGCTGCAACATAATTACAGTCATTTCTGACTGAAAAGTTCTGTTACTACTGGTCGACTAAAGACATCTGTCAACCAACAGCCTATCGACAGTGGACTAAATGGGGTCAGCCCTAGTGTTTTTCTCTGGTGGTTTAATGTGCATTCTAACAAGGTTACTAACAATATCTTTTCTCTTTTTTCTCATCTCTTCATTCATTCACTACACATGTTAACCTCATCTATCTTCATTAATTCACTACACTCCTCCTATCCCCACATTTCCCTCTGTCTCAACATGTCTTATTACTCTCCCTATCTCTCCTTTCCTACCCTTCTCCATTTCTCCTGTCTCAGTGTGTTCAAGACCAGTGCATTCAGAGCACCAAATTCGTTTTGCAGGCTGCCGCCACGCCCCTGATGCAGAGTGAGCCGGTCATCCTCACAGACGAGGCCTCTCTACCGGGCAGGACGTTGTTAGGCGGTCCCTGCTCTGGAGCCCTGCCGCTAGGGGGCCAGCCTACACCCCCCACCTCCACCCCCAACCTCAGCTGTGACAATGGCATGCTGCCCACCCGGAATGACCACAGCGAAGCGCACCACCACCACCACACGGACGGGGTCCACCACCACTTCCTCACGCCTGAGGAAGCCCCCTCGCCACCGGGCATGCTCCCCTGCGGCAGCCCCCTGGGACACAGCCACACCCTTCAGGGCTTCTACAACCCAGCCAGCCAGGACTCTCTACATGAGGACTCTGTCAGAGGCCTGGTCAAACTCAGCTCTGTCTGACAGGGGGTTCACTCAAATATCTGTCCATCCCCTAAAACACTCCCCCCAGGCGCTCATTCCACACCTGTGCCAAACAGTGGGTCTTCCCAACCCTGAATGCCTGTAACCAATATCCTCTCCGTCCTCTACAATCACAGGACTTCTCTAAAAGACTGTGATACTATTTGGCTACTGAGAGCAGAATTGAACTAGGACCTTCCCTCCTAAGCCAACGACTTGCCAAACCTCTGCATCATACAGGGGGTTGTTGCTGGTGAAGGGCCCAGGGGACTTGTGCTTGTCCTGTGCGCCTCTCTTCTACTGAAGCGTAGTCCACTGTCCTGGGAGGGGGACAGACAAGAGGGCTGTCTGTCAGCTATTTAAAGCAGAAAGAGGTGGCGTTGTGAGTTATTCCTAAACATGTTAAAGAAAAGCTGCTTTATTTCTGTCGTGAATCACAGGTCTGCCATTGATTTTTTTGTACAACGGACTATGGCCTACTTGTTGATCTGATGGACAGTGTCTTTGCCTTTCTATCTGATTCTGGTTTACAGTCAATCACCAAACAAGAGTTGATGTCATCATGATGTATATCATTTAATTCATACATGTTTAAGTTACATGTTAAGATTCTGTATTGTGCCATACCAAGGTCATTTCTTTTCCTCAAGTTCTTTTTCCTGTGGATATATTAATAAAATCACATTTTTAAGGAACTAGATTCTGTTGACGCCAAGCCTCAAGGTGACCTGTTGAAAGTCATGTGTTATCACCTCTGACGTCACACATCCTTCAGTAGGTATTTAATGGTAGCCTTGTGACGAGTGCCTTTGATAACTGTAGCTAAATGAGAATAACACAAACGATTCAACAGTTTAAAATCATTCTACATGATGTATTGAGGGTAAGTCCTGCTCCATTCATCAGGGGTCTAAGGCCTCGGGACCTCCAGCATCAGAGAGAGTGGAAAACAAGGGCCCTCTGTCACCAGGAGACAGTCAAGAAGAGACTTGTATGGGCTAGGCTTACTTCAAACGGAATTTAATTTCCTCAAGCCACATGAATTCTCAATTTTTCTCTAACCATCATCTTACACCAATTTCCCCTTGATTGGATGGTCGGAAGATAATACAAATATAATTTGACTGCAAATTGACCTTAAGAAGCCTAAACAGATATTTAACAAAAACAATCATTTCAAACCTTGATTACATTTTCCTGTGTAGGGTGCCGTCTTTTGGATGGGAAAGGAGCGATATTTCTTGCTTCGGACTCAGTTTATAGTAGGGCCTTTTCCGCTGGATGTTTTGATTTAGAAAAATGGGCCAGTCGACCGCTGTTTGTACCACTTAACTTATAGCCCCATCTGGCTGGTTGAAGAGGAGAAATGTGCATAGATATCACAGGTAATTGAGGACCTGCTGAATGGATTAGAAAATGACCCCAATCATAATTGATTTAAAAGCAGACTAATGATAAGACATTACATACAGTAGATTCTTCATATTATGTAGGTTACAGCAGAAGGAAACAGTAGGCATCACATGACATCAACAGAATTGATTAAATAATGTGACTGAAAGAACTTGCAATGTTCCCACGTTTGCGGAGACTACATTCACGGTAAACGCATGTCTGCTCAATTGGAAATTACCTTTAAATTTTAAGCGTGCTATAGCGCTGGACCTTTGGCCAAGCATGAAAATAGTGGCCATGCAGTCATACATTCGATCCACGTTATAGCTCGATTTGACATTTAAAGGCAATATTCACGGTAAACGCTGCATATGTCAGCTCAATCAGAATTTACCTTTACATTTTAACGCAGATCTTTCTGCATTACGGATTGAATCCAGCCCTTGTTTTCATTAACCATCACCACCCAGTGCAATTGGTTTGACCCTGTATTGTAGTTGTGCTTGAATTGAAGTGCACTAGATTAGGGGCTGGGTTTAACCCCTATCGCAGAAGAGCCGCGTTAAAATGCGAAGGTAATTTCCAATGCAGTCTCCGCATGTTGCCTTTACATTTCAATCAAGCTATAATGCTGGTCTTCAGGCGATATGGATTGAACCCAGCCCTAGGTGAGCTTAGTCAACTAGATTTGGCCATTTCACATGAAAGAGTTTGACCTTGTGACAACCTTTTCAGGCCATATTGCCTTTAATGTATGAACTTAAACAGCTATTGGATTCTATTTGAAGAACATATCCTACAGAGGGTAAATAAATAGCCACATGTTCCCTCAGGTACAGAACATTAAATATATTCAGAGTTGTCAAGCAGCACCTGTAACCATCCTATAATTTGTTTCAGCACTGAAGAACCTGAGATGGATGAATGAGAATGGACTATTTTAGTGATTAGGGTTAAGTATTTAATTTTAGAATGATGAAACATAGTGCAGCTCCAAGAGATATTTTAGTCGAGCCCTTCCAAATCACGGTCCCTTCCAATGAGTTTATACCTGGTGCTAACAAGTGTCCTCTGTCTTGATTGTGACCATATTTTTAGACCGGTGTAGTGGATTAAAATACATTGTAGTCATATCTTCCTGACCACCTCCAGAGATAGTCAGACAAGCCATTGTAAACAGATCTGGAGGGTCAAACCATTTAAATAATCATCATACCAGCCTCTAAATCATTGACAGGTGGCATTAATAATTGTCTTTAAATAAATTAATTATTTCAAATGTAAGGGAGGGACTAGGAAATCCAGTCAATGCGGATGGATAAGATATTTTAATACTATGTATAGACGCAACAAACCTTGATCAGATCACAAAACCCACAGGTTAGCGCAAGGTGTAAATGGGGCTGTTTCTATAACACTCCTGTCATTACACATTATTCCAGCCTCCCTTGCACCAGATAGTGCATACAAGTATTACTGTCAAATCCTGTAGACCCACTCAAACAGATCCAAGGCTACCTCAGCTGTAAACCTCATGGCTCAGACATTGAAACCCATAATCAGGCTGGCTCAAGCACTGCTCACTGCCCAGGGTGGGGGAGTTGTGAACGGGCCTGTCGTCCAGAATAGGGCTTAGCCCATTGTGGCCTAGCTTGCCTCTGTCATGGGTCACCACAGCTTGATGTCCATCAGCTCCAGGTCTCCCATGATCTCCAGCTGGTTGATGGTGCTCAGGTCCTGCACCCGGTGCCTGTATTCCAGCAGGTGAGAGCCATTCACCGCCAGCTTGAACTGGTGGGGCTGGCAGAGGATCAGCATCTGGGGCAGAGAGTACTTATAGTGAAAGAGACTAGTAAGAATTCCAATAATACAAGTAACATGTGAGAACTGCTCATTTAGAAACAGCATCCACCTGAACAAAGAAAATACTTAATACTGATAGTTAGAGGTAGCATACCTCAAAGTACTCCCCAGGCGAGAAGGGGAAGACGGGAAGCTCCCTCTCCTCTGGTCCCCAGGACTCACTCAGGTAGGAGTTCCTGATGAACATGGCCGACTTCATCCGGGGGTTCAGGTGCAGAGCGATGTTCTCACTGCCGTTGTTGCGGAGGTTCACAGTGAAGCTGCCAGACACGAGGTTCATCAGAAAAACAATGATGTAGAATAACCTACATTGCCACGCACAGGAGGTTGGTGGCATCTTAATTGGGAAGGACAGGCTTGTGGTAATGACTGGAGCAAATTTGTGGAATGGTATCAAATACATCAAACATGTGTTTGATGCTATTCCATTTGCTCCTTTCCAGTCCTTTATGAGCCGTCCTCCCCTCAGCTGCCTCCTGTGATGTCATGGATAGTGGGCAGTCCCTATCTTGCCATTATACACTCCCTCAAAATATGCACTGTCTATTTTCTTAGAACATGGTTTAAATAATCAGTGGTGTCCTATTGCTTACCTGTGTGGGTACATGCTGACGTGTCCCTTGATTGTGATGTGCTGTCCTGGACTCACCCCTTTCAGTATACTGCCTTTGTAAGGGAGACTCTGGAAATGCAGAAGATATAGGCCATGTCTGTACACTTAACATATTGATGCAATTGGTCATGTTGCCTAATATAGATCTATCCTTTATGGAAAATATAACACACAACTCACCAGGTCACCTGAGATTGAGTATATTGCCTACAGGAGAAAATAATAATGAAGACGTTCATTATAGAGCTAGTTGAAAACATATATTCTATTGACCTATAAAAATAGTGTTGGAGGGGGTACTTACTGAGTTTGGTATAAAGCCAATGGAGCGCACCTTGACTTTCCCAGATATAGAAAATGTGTCAATCCTGTCCAGTGGGATTCTGTGCTTGTATTCTAACAAATGAGAACCATTTACTGCCACCTGCAGGTACAAAGGTGAACAGCATTCACACAGGGATCACAAAAATCCATTACACTGTATTTGCATGACTATACTAGCTTCTTTTGACTTAACAGTAGTGAATGTGAAAGCAAATGTAGGTTAGTGAGTTTTTCCTGTATGTAGCCTAATTAAAGACACCTTGTTAACCGCAAGTAAAGTCCCAGACATTGGTCCACTTGCCTTAAAGACATCATCATGGACCAGGATGATCGTCTCGAAGGCTGCTCCCTGTCTGTAGGGCAGCTGCTGAAGGGTCTCCTCACAGCCCCAACTCTCCTGCACCAGGGAGTTACACACCACGCACGGGGAGCCCTTAAAACGGGGGTTGAAGTGGAGGGCGATGTCCGCACGAGGTTTAGTGCTGGTGCCACAGGATAGGTCCATCTGGAACCTGCAGTTACCACATTGGTACGTATTAGAGAAGAGGTTCTAAATGTCTTAAAGCTAAGGCTGGGACTTTAGTCAGGGACTCACAAAAAAATAAAATGATGAACTTATATTTTTTGTTAGCTAAACAGTGTGCTGGGTAAAAGTATTATTTGAATGGGTTGAACTGATGTATTTTTTTGTTTGTTACCTAAACGTTTTATTTCTAGTTAAGCATATTCTTATGTGAAGCTATGGTTGAGGATTAGGGTTGAACCAGGATGTGGACATTAAGTTTGGGTTAGGTTTGAACTGAGATGTGGACATTAAACTAGGGTTAGGTTTGGTTGAGGGTTAGGATTAAACTGGGATGTGGACATTAAGTTAGGGTTAAAAACAACAATAACATTATTACATACCTGTCAGCATCATTGTGAACAGTGCCCTGGATAAGGACTATCTCCCCGGGGTGTAGTCCCCCAGGTATGGCCCCAGTGAATGGAATCACCTAGATGGAGGGGTCAGATGGGCTTAATAAAGACAAACCATCTAGGCAAACAATCAAATCATATTCGCTGTGTGTGTGTGTGGCCTATAGCATTATTTATCAATATCTTCCATCCCATTGTTGAAACACCAAATCATATAAAATCGTTAAACATGCCAACAGCTTTTCGGCCCAACAATTATACAATAAAATGACTGCAAAACAGACGTTAAAGGCGATAGCTGCACATAGACCTATTGAAGACAACAACATGCATGCGGTATACTATGTTTTTATTCCTACAACGTTAATAGAGAAAGGGAGATAACGTTAGTCTCGCTGTAAATATATGAGTATACTAGAGGTAGTCTAGTAAAAAGCCTCTTACCGGATTTAGGACCGTTTGTTTCGCATGTGCCACAGCCATTGAGACCGTTATGCAACAATACCATGCAGTGGTTGTAGCCTAGACCGCTAAATGATGAGTGTAGAATGAATTGGGTCGATGTTTTTATTTTCTGCTATATTAGGATGGCAGTAGACATCTTCTCTTCCTCTTCTATCCAATAACCTACTACGTCACACACTATGCGTACCATGTGATCCAGCCTATGTGCGAAGACATCTGCCGCTACTGTATTCAAAATAGCGTCAGGTTAAAGGGACTGGAGAACAAATACATTCCTGAACACACATTTTTTTTATGTAACCTTTATTTAACTAGGCAAGTGTGTAAATAAGAATAGGTTCTTAACTATGACGGCCTACCCGACCAAACCTTGTCGACGCTGGGCCAATTGTGCGCCGCCCTATGGATCTCTCAATCACCGCCGTATGTGATACAGTTTGGATCATCATCATCTGTACAGCAATAAGCGTAAAAAAAAGCTACAATAAAATACAAATTGCTAAAATAAAATCGAAACTAAACAGCTTCTGTGTCTGAAAAATCTATTTATAAAAAAAAACATTTGCAATTGATTTTAAAAAATGAAATCAATTCCTAACCATATCCAAATGTATTACAGTGCTTCCTATTGGTATTTTAGTCAATGGATATTTTTTTATTTTACCTTTATTTAACCAGGTAGGCAAGTTGAGAACAAGTTCTCATTTACAATTGCGACCTGGCCAAGATAAAGCAAAGCAGTTCGACAGATACAACGACACAGAGTTACACATGGAGTAAAACAAACATACAGTCAATGATACAGTATAAACAAGTCTATATACAATGTGAGGAAATGAGGTGAGAAGGGCAAAAAAGGCAAAAAAGGCCATGGTGGCAAGGTAAATACAATATAGCAAGTAAAACACTGGAATGGTAGTTTTGCAATGGAAGAATGTGCAAAGTAGAAATAAAAATAATGGGGTGCAAAGGAGCAAAATAAATAAATAAATTAAATACAGTTGGGAAAGAGGTAGTTGTTTGGGCTAAATTATAGGTGGGCTATGTACAGTGCCTTGCGAAAGTATTCGGCCCCCTTGAACTTTGCGACCTTTTGCCACATTTCAGGCTTCAAACATAAAGATATAAAACTGTATTTTTTTGTGAAGAATCAACAACAAGTGGGACACAATCATGAAGTCGAACGACATTTATTGGATATTTCAAACTCTTTTAACAAATCAAAAACTGAAAAATTGGGCGTGCAAAATTATTCAACTTAATGACTTCTTAGTCATACCCTTGTTTGAAGTCTCAGTCATACTCAGTCTCAGTCATACCCTTGTTGTTTGAAGTCTCAGTCATACCCTTGTTGTTTGAAGTCTCAGTCATACCCTTGTTGTTTGAAGTCTCAGTCATACCCTTGTTGTTTGAAGTCTCAGTCATACCCTTGTTGTTTGAAGTCACAGTAGTTATACCCTTGCTGTTTGAAGTCTCATTCATACCCTTGTTGTGAAGTCTCAGTCATACCCTTGCTGTTTGAAGTCTCAGTCATACCCTTGCTGTTTGAAGTCTCAGTCATACCCTTGTTGTTTGAAGTCTCAGTCATACCCTTGTTGTTTGAAGTCTCAGTCATACCCTTGTTGTTTGAAGTCTCAGTCATACCCTTGCTGTTTGAAGTCTCAGTCATACCCTTGCTGTTTGAAGTCTCAGTCATACCCTTGTTGTTTGAAGTCTCAGTCATACCCTTGTTGTTTGAAGTCTCAGTCATATCCTTGTTGTTTGACGTCTCAGTCATACCCTTGTTGTTTGAAGTCTCAGTCATACCCTTGCTGTTTGAAGTCTCAGTCATACCCTTGCTGTTTGAAGTCTCAGTCATACCCTTGCTGTTTGAAGTCTCAGTCATACCCTTGTTGTTTGAAGTCTCAGTCATACCCTTGTTGTTTGAAGTCTCAGTCATACCCTTGTTGTTTAAAGTCTCAGTCATACATTTGTTGTTGTCCCGGTCAGGTAGGATGAATGACATGACAGGAAGCTACAACCTGGGCTTTGTGGTTGCGGGGGCATTGAACGTGGCAGCCTGTTTTGTTCTGACCTTCATCCCCCTGGCCAAGCGCTCAACTAGACAGACATGTACGAGCATCATGAACGTCACCATCGACCGCTCCACGCAGGAAATCATGCAGTGCCTCCTTTCTCTGAGGGAGCACACTGGTACCTGTAGTTCTTCCATATGAGGGTTAAGAATATATCTAACAACATATTTTGTTTCATCATACATTATTGATGGCACAAGTTTTTCCTGACCACGTGACTCAACCAAGAAAAAGGTTATGGTCAGGAAAAACTACTAGTCCTAATGATAAAATGTACATTTACTCATAATATTTCAATATCAATTGTCAAATAGGAGGAGCCAACAGTGTTACTTCTCTAAGACTACGTTTTGACAGTAGACCTGAGGTGTACAGTGGAGATGATGCCGAGACAGCAGGACCTGCTGAAGTCACCCAGCTTCTCTAAGACTACGTTTTGACAGTAGACCTGAGGTGTACAGTGGAGATGATGCCGAGACAGCAGGACCTGCTGAAGTCACCCAGCTTCTCTAAGACTACGTTTTGACAGTAGACCTGAGGTGTACAGTGGAGATGATGCCGAGACAGCAGGACCTGCTGAAGTCACCCAGCTTCTCTAAGACTACGTTTTGACAGTAGACCTGAGGTGTACAGTGGAGATGATGCCGAGACAGCAGGACCTGCTGAAGTCACCCAGCTTCTCTAAGACTACGTTTTGACAGTAGACCTGAGGTGTACAGTGGAGATGATGCCGAGACAGCAGGACCTGCTGAAGTCACCCAGCTTCTCTAAGACTACGTTTTGACAGTAGACCTGAGGTGTACAGTGGAGATGATGCCGAGACAGCAGGACCTGCTGAAGTCACCCAGCTTCTCTAAGACTACGTTTTGACAGTAGACCTGAGGTGTACAGTGGAGATGATGCCGAGACAGCAGGACCTGCTGAAGTCACCCAGCTTCTCTAAGACTACGTTTTGACAGTAGACCTGAGGTGTACAGTGGAGATGATGCCGAGACAGCAGGACCTGCTGAAGTCACCCAGCTTCTCTAAGACTACGTTTTGACAGTAGACCTGAGGTGTACAGTGGAGATGATGCCGAGACAGCAGGACCTGCTGAAGTCACCCAGCTTCTCTAAGACTACGTTTTGACAGTAGACCTGAGGTGTACAGTGGAGATGATGCCGAGACAGCAGGACCTGCTGAAGTCACCCAGCTTCTCTAAGACTACGTTTTGACAGTAGACCTGAGGTGTACAGTGGAGATGATGCCGAGACAGCAGGACCTGCTGAAGTCACCCAGCTTCTCTAAGACTACGTTTTGACAGTAGACCTGAGGTGTACAGTGGAGATGATGCCGAGACAGCAGGACCTGCTGAAGTCACCCAGCTTCTCTAAGACTACGTTTTGACAGTAGACCTGAGGTGTACAGTGGAGATGATGCCGAGACAGCAGGACCTGCTGAAGTCACCCAGCTTCTCTAAGACTACGTTTTGACAGTAGACCTGAGGTGTACAGTGGAGATGATGCCGAGACAGCAGGACCTGCTGAAGTCACCCAGCTTCTCTAAGACTACGTTTTGACAGTAGACCTGAGGTGTACAGTGGAGATGATGCCGAGACAGCAGGACCTGCTGAAGTCACCCAGCTTCTCTAAGACTACGTTTTGACAGTAGACCTGAGGTGTACAGTGGAGATGATGCCGAGACAGCAGGACCTGCTGAAGTCACCCAGCTTCTCTAAGACTACGTTTTGACAGTAGACCTGAGGTGTACAGTGGAGATGATGCCGAGACAGCAGGACCTGCTGAAGTCACCCAGCTTCTCTAAGACTACGTTTTGACAGTAGACCTGAGGTGTACAGTGGAGATGATGCCGAGACAGCAGGACCTGCTGAAGTCACCCAGCTTCTCTAAGACTACGTTTTGACAGTAGACCTGAGGTGTACAGTGGAGATGATGCCGAGACAGCAGGACCTGCTGAAGTCACCCAGCTTCTCTAAGACTACGTTTTGACAGTAGACCTGAGGTGTACAGTGGAGATGATGCCGAGACAGCAGGACCTGCTGAAGTCACCCAGCTTCTCTAAGACTACGTTTTGACAGTAGACCTGAGGTGTACAGTGGAGATGATGCCGAGACAGCAGGACCTGCTGAAGTCACCCAGCTTCTCTAAGACTACGTTTTGACAGTAGACCTGAGGTGTACAGTGGAGATGATGCCGAGACAGCAGGACCTGCTGAAGTCACCCAGCTTCTCTAAGACTACGTTTTGACAGTAGACCTGAGGTGTACAGTGGAGATGATGCCGAGACAGCAGGACCTGCTGAAGTCACCCAGCTTTAGTGGCTTCAACACCACCAACGTTCTGCCTCAGCACTGTATAGGAGAGAAGAAATGTAGCAAATACAATAATGTATTAATACAGAACTCAGTTATGGCTGATATTATTTGTCAATTCATCTGTTTTCATTCAAGAGAGAAATGACAAGCACAGGGCATTGTGACAGTGTTACTTACAATCACTGTCCAGTAGTTGGCGCTTCTGTACCAAGAAAATCTCATTATTATAAGGATAATAATTTGTCAGTGATAAGGACCTCTCCATCCATACTGCAAAACACACTATAGAAAATTATACTGAAACTTTTTTCAAACACTAAATATTTTATTTGCAGCACTTAGTTTTGACTGAAATACATCATTCAACAGTTAGTTTGTTAGCTGTTATTTAATATGCTAATTAGCAGTAAGAAAGCCTTCAACCAACACTGTACTTTCAAGCATTTATCATCCAAAACCAACAGTCTGTAAAAGCTTCACTACACACTGACGGCAGCCAGCAAAATACCAGACGAATAAGTCCACATCTACTCAGTCATCACAGTTACAACAGCCTCTCAAGGATACTGTTACCAAAAGTAGTAGTAGCATTTTGTTCACCAAATAAATTCCACTGAATCAATCCAACGTATTAACAAAACTCCCAACTGGTGTATTATTGCTAAAAGCAAAGAAATATGTCAAATTTCTAAGAAAGCGCAAGGAGATGGAGTGCTATTGGACCCATTTCCAATATTGTAAATGTAAAAGGGATTAGGCATATTTTAACAGAACAGATGAACACTGAGCTGAAGTTGATGCAAAATATTCTTCCGACTAATTGCTGTGTGGACGAGATGATTAAATGCATTATAAAGGGACAGGCTACACACCAAAGGAGATATACATAATCTAATATGGGCAAACGTCTTCATCATCGGAAATTATACTGCAATAGTCAAGTACTTGAGAGACAGTTGAAGAGCATCTGAAATGACATACTGTGTATGACGGTCACAGTCTTTCTGGCTGGCTCATCAAATACTTGTGGGAGATGACAACATAATAGCATCTTCATTATCGGTAGGACTATGGCAAATTCCCCTGGCCTGCATACGAGAAATGACTCCTCACTTCTCTGAAGAATGTTAAAGAACAGAGTAGCTACGTGTGCCTTTAAAAAGAAAATGATGTGTAGTTCTGTCCTTCAGCTGTTCTTGTCTATTGATGTTCTGTATTATGTCATTCTGTATTATGTGTCATGTTTTGTGTGAACCCCAGGAAGAGTAGCTGCTGCTTTTGCAACAGCTAATGGGGATCCTAATAAAATACCAAAGTAGCAGTGAGTGTGGTGCCCGATCAAACCTACAGTGTCGTTGTGCAAAATGGTACGCAGCATCATCTGGATATGTGTGCAACAATTCATCTTCTGCTATCATTTCTGTCAAACCGGCTACGCATACAATTTGACGCATACATTCGATAAATCCAACATATACATCACACCGAACGCACTGCAACTGCCTCTGTAACGCAATGTTGCAAGGCAAACACAGGGTTCCATCGGAAATGAATGTAATTCTGGTGTACCAAAATGCAATGACGCTGTCGGTGTAAATGAAGCGTAAGAATGAGCAGTAAGCAGTGACCACCATCCCTCATATCTACCGTAATGCTGACTCAATCCGGCATTCTGTAAACATCAGTGCACACCTAGGGCCTGTTTCAATCAAACTCAGGAACCTAACCCGATCCACAGAATCAGAACCATTCTTATGCTGCAATAATTCACCTTGTTTCTAGTGTGTTGAAACTCAACTCAATTGTATGTGCGGGTAGAGTGTTGTCTTTGACACAACCTGGAAGGCTGGTTAATGGTTCTGAATGAATAGTTGGGTAGTAGTTTTGAATAAATAGGTGGGTACTGGTTTTGAACCTAACCCACTGGGCACAGACGTCAATTCAACGTCTATTTCACGTTGGTTCAATGTAATTTAATTGAAATTACGTAGAAACAACGTTGATTCAACCAGTGTGTGGCCAGTAGTAATGTATTAAAATGTAATTGCTTGGTGCTCTTCAACATTATTCATTGATGATCTATAATAGTAGAATATAATTATTGTAGAAGATACATGTGGCTTATTGTGCTCCTGCTGGTCAATGGCCTTGTGAAGTAATGTCAAGGGCAGTTCTGGTATCAGGCCTGGGGGCTGTGTGAATGTTATAGCCCTCCCACTGTTCCTTCATAGAGCAGACATCACCGCCGTAGCAGGCCTTGCGTTGTTTATGGGTTTGCTTGTGTAATTTGCGTATCGGACCTGTGCGTGCCAGCTGTGTCAGTCACATACTTCAACTGTCCCCTCATTCAGACTATTCCATCTCTGCGGTTCGATTTTTGGCTAAAAGCCACCAGCCAGCAAACAATATTCAAAACAATATCTATTCTAACTATCTGCAATTGCAAAAGTACACAATACAAAACTGAACACAGGGAAATGCAACAACAAACAAAAACGACTATGTGTGTCATTATCTCATTATGTAGAGTCAGATGCATTTCTGGTTGCTCTCATTCAACATGTAAAAGTAGTCCTTGTTAAGGCTTGTCCTGTTAACTCGCCATGCAAAGAAACACATTCCATTACGAGCAGGAACACTGGACAGGGGGAAAGAAAGGTGAAAAATGTTCATCTTATTTTAAGGCCCACTATATTACATTGATGGGCATCTGTAACGTAGCATCAGTGATCCATGGTCACATCACATCAATCTGTCAGTCTTCTCAGGCAGACTGAGGATGAAAGGGAACAGTATGCCCTTAGCTTCCAGTGGTGGCTTGAGTGGTTCATCTACAAAGTAAGAGCCGTCCTCCTCCACCACAAACTGCAGAGTCTGAGTCTTGTTCACACAATAGATGCAGTTTCCGATGACGGCACACCTGAACGGCATAGGGCTGCCCTGCCGCTGCGATGCGCAGTCATGCCACATTTTCACTATGGTGTCGTACTTGAACACAGTGACCCCCTGGTCACGGTTGACGTCAAACCTGTAGATGAAGCTTTTCAGAGCCACCATGTCGGTTGACTTTTTCCTGCTGTTGTTGTAGGGGCACTCCTGCCACTCGTCCCTCTTGGGGTCATATTTTAGGAGACGGTAGAACAGAGACCCTCCAGAGACGTAGAGCTCTCCATTACAGGTGGTGGCTTCATGGGCCACAGCGAACGCCCCTTTGGGTAAGGGAGCCACTGTGGTCCATCTATCAGTCCGAGGGTCGTATTTTTCTACTGTGAACAAACACTCCCCTCCTATGGCATACAAGTTACCCTCCATAGACACTAGCTTGAGCTGCGACCGCGCCTGGTTGAGCGGCCGAACCTCGCTCCAGCGGTTAGTGATGGGGTTGTAACAGAACACCTTGTCTGAGACCTTGCCCTTATCCCCATATCCCTTTATCCCACCAGCCACAAACAGGTAGTTGTACATGGTGCAGATCCCACAGCCCTTAGTGTTAATGTCCTCCGGCATCAGAGTCAGAGGTCTCCAGTCATTGGCTGCCTCGTTGAAGTAGTAAATCATGTGGTTCTCCTCGAAGGATGCCACGGACAGAGGGCTCTGTGGTCGACTGTTACACCGACTCGGAGGTCGGCTCCCGACACGGTCAAACACATCGTTGATCTCAGCGACCATCAGGGACCTCTTCCCCTCCATTCTCTTCTTCAGGACCAGATCCCTCTCCGACCCAGTCAGATGTCCATACACCGCTGGGTCCTGCAAGATCTGGAGGAAGTTGTCACTCATGAAGCGATAGGCCGTCTCTTTCAGTTCGTTGAGTCGTTGCTTCTTGGCGATAGTTAGAATCTCATAACAGTTCTCTGCTGTGACCTGCTCTGAGATGGTATCCATAGCAGCCTGGACAGCACATGGGATCTGTAAAATCTTAGCTCCTGTGATCACCTCTACCACATTGTCCTTGTGCACATTCATCTGAGAGGTGTAGATATAGTCTATCAGGATGGTCAGGGTCTTGTAGTTCAGCCCTTTCACTTTTAGGATGTCTCTTGACTGACGAGCCTTGAAATAGTCACTCTTCCCGGCCAGAACAGACTTGTGAACACTTATTTTCTGGCCACCGACTTCAATCACTAAATCTGGCTCCTCTTTAGGCGTTGTGTTACTGACCCTACCATGGCCACTACTGCCCCTGTGTTCTTGGTTCGACTCAAGCCCTGACTGTCCATGCAATGTGTCATATTCTGTGGGAGAGCTGTGGCTGAACAAGCACCCCAGCTCTTGTATGGTTGGCTGGTTGCCCATGGTGATACAATGAGTGTCAGGCGCAGCGGTCCCCTGCTCCCGGGAGTCAGTGACGTTTGTGATGTGACACTGACTCCTCACTATGCTCTCTCTACAGAGGGACAGAGACCCTTCCGCTTCCTCTCTGGCCTCTCCCTTGAAGCATAGAGAGGGACCCACACTGCAGGGCACTTTGGCCCTCGCTCCATTCATATCCTCACTGATACCGTTTCTGCCATGAGTACAGTTCTGGTCTCTACCAGCATCAAGCTTGGGTATGTGAGATGTATGTGCTTGATGAGAAGGATCCGTAATGTGAAACTGATCTGTATTTGAGATGTGTGATCCATCACCCTGTGGACGGTCAAAGTGATGATGCCCAATCACCGTACCACCATCCAACAAGTACTCCTTTGTAACTGGTGTGCTCTGTCGACAGAGTCCCTGGTCGCCCAGTACGAATCCCAGGTCTGGAACATTAGTGCTCGCCTCCTGCTTCCTTGGGAGGGAACAGACACCCCCATCCTCATCCGAGGGGGAGGAGAGGAGGTCCGAGCAGACGGGGTGGTGGAAGATGACATCTGCCTCCACCGTGTGCACCCCTCCTCTCTGTCTGTCATTCATCCTGTCTGATCAGAGCTAGTGGCAGTTCAGCTCCTCAGTGTTCATAATGAGGAGGATCCAACACAGTCTTCTGGAATCACTCCTACAGATCTTGGCAGGTCTTGTCTCGTGAAACTCTTTGACACTTTAGGGGAGAAGAGAAATATATATTGAAATATGAAAGTTTCAAAGAACTAAAACATGTAAATTGTTGACAATGATACTTGAAAACTCGGAGGGGCGCCCTTACTCCACAAGAAACAAATGGAGCCTACTTTGGCATATCTACAGAGATTTATGGAGTAGCTTTTATGTTTTCTCCAAATGCACTAAACTCTACTGTAAAAGACACTAAGAGAACACATACTTTTAAAATGATACAGATATTATTATATGGTCTAATTGCACATTTGACACTTGTTGTGCAGGAAAATATTAATTATAGGCCTATTATAAAGATATTAGACAGTGTGAATTGAGTAGTAAGTGAATTATTGTAGATATTAACAGCTAACACACATGACGTACTGGGTGATCATACTAATAGAGTATTTAAATTAATCGCGACCCTCGCTGGAGAATCGCACATAGGGCGCATGCTCGGTGGCACCTCCATTCCACCAGCAAGAATAAGCAAGACCTAGCATGAATAAGGCCGTGACCGCCGAGATTTCCCTTCAAAATATAAGTTCCGCAATGAAGATGGTAAGAAAAAATACAAAAAGGGTTGAAATTTGTAACATTTTATGAGGACATTTTTGCAGAATTTTTATATATCACAAATAATATTATAGCACTGACATTATTGTTAACAGCATTAAAATGTATGATTACTAGATAGTTATCATGTACAACAGTAATACAAATAACAAAACATTATTTATAATGCAACTATTAATATTAATAGTATAATAATTATTATAATAATCAACTTTAGAAAAACTAATCCCATTATTAATTAGCCCATTCCTATTCCACGATGTTCAGTAAGTTTTTAATATTGGACAGACATATTGCACCTTACACAATTTTCTGAGAGGCGGGTCCATCGAACCTGTTTACACCCAGAGGAGCGTCGTTGCTTATTTTACGGTCCTTAGAGTGGCCAACCGGCTTAAATCCAATCATTTTTGCACAATGGACATACATATTGCATTGTACACAATTTTCTATCTTTAAAAGTGGGCTCTATGCCTTTTTGCAATTTATAAACTGACATTTTCGGTGGACTGACAATGGATCCCTATTTAAACTATCCTCCTCATACAGAGTTGGCTACAATTTAAATGTCATTCTCCAGAAAAGGCAGATCTAATATTACAACAAATAATATGGCTAAACTCCAACGTACTGATAGAGAAACATTTGTTTTACAAGAAGGGTATAATATTTATGACGCACATTGTAAACAAGAACGGTAAAATTGTCACAAAGCAACTATCAACAGTGTACGGAGGTCTATGCCCAACACAAAATTATAACCAACTCATCGTGACTCTGCCACAAAATTGGAAGAGACAATTACTTAAAGAAGAAATTAAAGAATTAGTCTCTCTGCCACCCATAAAAAAATCATAAATGATTAGTATAAATCAAAAAATATATAAGTTTATTTAAACTTAAAAGGTTTGACAGCAATAATGTATAACATTAAAGTCAGTTGTGAATAGGTTGATGTCCCAATACCTTGGCATCGGGTCTATGAATTGACATTTGAAACAACAATTGACACATCAATCCGTTCGTTTCAGTTTAAGCTATTATATAAAATACTTTCTACAAAAAGAGAGCTCAATATATGGGGCATTGAACAGTCTGACTTGGGCAGACTCTGCCACGAGGAAACAGAATCAATAGAATATATTTTCTGGTACTGGCTATTGGTGGCTCTCGCTTTTGGAGTCAGGACCAGGAATGGTTGTTATGTCATAATATCAGGGTTCAGATTGACCTGCAAACTGTATTGTTAGGGAATCTGAAAAAACACTATCAGTCAATGGTAAATATCATTATACTCTTGGGTAAAGTATTTATATTTAGGGCAATATGGTAGAAATCTTACAAATTGGGAGGTTCAGGACCCTCGTTAGACATAATAGTCAAATGAAGAGATGTATTCCAAAATGGCGTTAAACTGGTGGGTTAATCTGTGGACATTAGAAGGTTGGAGTTAACATCAGAATGAATAGTGGATTTTCCTCTGTGGGTGAAAATCCAGCACTTGTAGAAAGAGAAAATTAGGAATATATGTATAATTATTTAACTACAGGTACTGTAGATGTGAGCGAAATAGATGTAAGTAGCAGTAGTAGTCAATGGAGGCTGCTGAGGGGAGGGCGGCTCATAATAACGGCTGGAACGGAGCGGATGGAATGGTATCAAACTGGAATGGCATCAAACCATGTGTTTGATGCCATTCCACTCATTCGCTCCAGCCATTACCACGAGCCCATCCTCTCCAATTAAGGTGCCCCTAACCTCCTGTAGTAAAAGGGGGGGGGGGGGGGGGGGGGGGGGTATAGGTTAAAAGGGGGGGAGAGTATAGGTTACAGTTTTAAAAAGTATACCGAAGGGGACTCTTATTCTGAAGAATTCCAAAAATCCGTGACCCGGAAGTACTTAGTTATTCTTGCCTGATTCACAACAGTTTTAGTGGCAACTGCTGACTGATAGATAGATAGATTCATGTTGAATACGATAGGGGAGGAGGATAAGGAAATCCGTCCAAGCGCACATTACGCAGTCAAATTGTGTCATAGGTTAATAGAAATTGATTAATACATTCATTTATCACAATGAAATGTTAAAAAATATAAATTGGGAACCTTGTGCGCAAAATAGCCTAATTGCAACGCATGCAATTATTGCAGGCTAATTTTACAGTTTGGCTAAATCATTAAAGATGGAAATGGTAATGCATCTCGACTAATATAAAACATTGGCCAAAATAGCATGAATATTATTATAGGGTAGCAGACTTACGCGTTTAGATGCAGGCAGCGCAATTCAATGGACTGCTCTCGTCAGTCTCTCACACACAAAGCCCAGTTATGGGAGGTAGCCCCAATCTTGAAAATAGGAGAACCTTACAAATGCAATACGGCTGTCTTTTCCCTCGTATATAGAAGATATTTAACATATCACTTGTTAATTGAGCTCCAGGACAAATAGTCTCCGGGTAAATGGATCATTGTTATTCCTTCACAACTCATAAGAGAAAATCCACTGTAGCTACGTCTTGTCTGAAACCAAACGCAAACAGTTATTACAGGACTTAGTCTTTCTGAGTACCGATCCACAACAAATATGTCGCCAATATCCTCCTGCAGCTCTACAGTGCGTCTGAGCTAAGCATAGATAGAGCATCAAAAATCAATCCAGCATGGACCAGGGATCTCCGTCTCTGCTGCCACTACTCTGTTTTGCCTTTTTCAGTAGACTACCGACCGATGGTTATTGATCTAGAGTAGACCACACCCCCTCTCAGTATTCACCCCACATACATAGACATGGCTATCCCCATCTGCCGGGTTTGCACCCTGCACGAGCTGGAGGCAACCGGAGGTGAAAATGCGACATTCCTTCACACGCCTTGTGCGCGATTTACCATGAGGGAAACCCAGCGATCTGAGCCCCTGCGTGCGTTATAAGCCTGTCATTGGTAAGACCCTACTACAGCCTCTTATACAAACGCCCCGATTTTAATTCCATGCCTCTGTATAAATCCTAGTACTTCAAAAGCAAACCCAACGGGCAACGAGTCTGCTGTTCACTATACAACGGACACGTTTGTTTCCCCTAGTGGAGTACTGTAACTCTAAAGACCCATGTGTCCAGATTAAAATGTACTAGGCTACTGCCTTCTGCTTGGTATGCTACAACATCCCATAATAGTTCAGTCTGAAAGGAAGAACATTGCTTCAACTTCCCCTGTAAACCATGGGCTAGATACATAATAAAATACTGTTTTCGAGCCCTGAATGTTGATTGGCTGACGACAGTTGTGGTATATCAGACCTTGTATACCACAGGTATAACAAAACGTATTTTTACTGCTCTAATTAAGTAGGTAACCAGTATATAAGGCACCTCAGAGGTTTGTGGTATATGGCCAATATACTATGGCTAAGGGCTGTATCCAGGCACTCCACATTGTGTCTTGCTTAAGAACATCCCTTAGCCATGGTATATTGGCCATATACCACACCTTGTTGCTTAAGCATCTCTCCCCTCAGGCCAGTCTTTCAAATGATTAATAGTTAAAACCAGCAAAACAACCAATTCATGCCCCTAGACTTATTCCACATGTTGTTTTACAACCTGAATTCAAAATGGATTTAAAAAATATCTCACCCATCTACACACAATACCCCATAATGACAAAATGAAAATGTGTTTTTTTTAAAGATTTTTCAAATGTATTGAAAATGAAATATCTAATTTACATAAGTATTCACACCCCTTAGTCAGTACATGTTAGAATTTTGCAAATTATTATTATTTTTAATTCTCCAAGCTCTGTCAAGTTGGTTGTTCGTCATTGCAAGACAACCATTTTCAAATCTTGCCATATTTTCAAGCCAATTTAAGTCAAAACTATAGCTAGGCCACTCGTCTCGGTAAGCAACTCCAGTGTACAAAACATTAGGAACACCTGCTCTTTCCATGCTTGACCAGGTGAATCCAGGTGAAAGCTATGATCCCTAATTGATGTGACTGATCAGTGTAGATGAAGGGGAGGAAAGGTTAAAGGAAGGAATTTAAGCCTTGAGACAATTGAGACAGAATGTGAACATGTAACATTCAGAGGGTGAATGGGCAAGACAAAAGATTGAATTGCCTTTGAACGGGGTATGGTAGAAGTTGCCAGGCGCACCAGTTTGAGTGTGTCAAGAACTGCAACACTGCTGGGTTTTTCATGCTCAACAGTTTCCCAAGTGTATCAAGTATGGTCCACCACCCAAAGTACATCCAGCCAACTTGAAACAACTGTGGGAAGCATTGGAGTCACCATGGGCCAGCATCCCTGTGGAACGCTTTCAACACCTTGTCCTCCATGCCCTGACGAATTGAGGCTGTTCTGAGGGCAAAAGGGGTGCAACTCAATATTTGGACTCTGTTCCTAATGTTTAGTGCACTCAGTGTATATTTGGGAAAGGAAAGGGGGATACCTAGTCAGTTGTACAACTGAATGCATTCAAATTAAATTTGTCTTCCACATTTAACCCAACCCCTCTGAGAGGTGCAGGCGGTTGCCTTAATTGACATCCACGTCTTCGGCGCCCAGGGAACAATGGATTAACTGGTCTTATGTAGGGTATTGTCTTGCTGAATGGTGAATGTCTCCCAGTGTCTGTTGGAAAGCAAACTGAAGCATGTTTTCCTCTAGGATTTGGCCTGTGCTTAGCTGTATTCTGTTTCTTTTTATCGTAAAAAAAAAAAACTCCTTAGTCCTTAGCAAGGACAAGTATACCCATGACATGATGCACCCACCCCCATTCTTGAAAATACAAAGAGTGGTACCCAAGGTACCTTTCTTTCTTCTACAGCAACTGAGTCAGGAAGGACGCCCGTATCTTTGTAGTGACTGGGTGTATTGATACATCATCCAAAGTGTAATTTATAACTTCACCATGCTCAAAGGGATATTCAATGTCTTCTGCAAAGGCTTTCCACTAGATGTTGGAACATTGGTGCGGGAACTTGCTTCCATTCAGCCACAAAAGCATTAGTGAGGTTGGGCACTGATGTTGAGCGATTGGGCCTGGCTCTACCAATAGGTGCCCTTCTTTGTGAGGCATTAGAAAACCTCCCTGGTCTTTGTGGTTGAATCTGTGTTTGAAATTCACCGCTCGACTGAGGGACCTTACAGATAATTTTATGTCTGGGGCACAGAGATTATGTAGTCATTCAAAAACCATGTTAAACCCTTATTGCACACAGAGTTTTACTCCTGAATTTATTTAGGCTTGCCATAACAAAGAGGTTGAATACTTATTGACTTAAGACATTTCAGCTTTACATTTTTTATGAATTTATAAAAATGACTAAAAACATTATTCCGCATTGACATTATGGGTTATTGTGTGTAGGACAATGACACTAAATCTAAATCCATTTTAAATTCAGGCTGTAACACAAAATGTGGAAAAAGTCAAGGGGTGTGAATACTTTATGAAGGCACTGTACGTACACTACATGACCAGAAGTATGTGGACACCTGCTTATCAAACATCTAATTCTAAAATCATGGACATTAATATGGAGTTGGTCCCCCCTTTGCTGCTACAACAGCCTCCACTCTTCTGGGAAGGCTTTCCACTAGATGCTGGAACATTGCTGCGGGGACTTGCTTCCATTCAGCCACAAGAGCATTAGTGAGGTTGGGCACTGATGTTGAGCGATTGCACCTAGCTCGTAGTTGGCATTCCAATTCTTTACCCTAGCTTGACATACAGCGGATTCAAATAATCAAAGCTTGATGAGTTGGTTATTTGAATCAGCTGTGTAGTGCTTGTTGGTAAGTGTGGAGAGTTGTTCTTAGAGCTTGGTATTGGACCAAATACCAGAGGCTATACATTACTGGTAGCATATTTGAACTAGTGCAACGTTCTGGTTGAAATAAAGTGAGCAGGCTGAGCATGCATACATGAAATAAATCATACACAAAGCTGCTGAATAAAACATGTATAGTGTTAATATACACAACAGAAGTACATACAAAATGGCACAAAAGTATAAAGCTTTAGATACATTTTTTAAATATCCTTTAGTGACAATACATGTATTTGAGCAAGTAACAACCCCTTATTTTCATCTGATAACAGTTAGAGACTCTCCCTCCATTTAGGATCTACTGGAAACCTGGCCAGCCAGGAAGTCCCATCATACCTCATATCAACAACCACTCACCCTCCATAGCCACCTGATGACAACATAAGCACACTTTAAGCGTCAGTGTACCAATGAAATATGGGCACCATTGCGGACAAATGATCTCTCCCTGACCCAATAACAAACAAGTAAACATATCTATTAACAGACCCAATTCATAGAACATAGCCCGGCCAATGGATATGATCATGAGAAGGCTTTGGCCCCAAATAATGCCTGTTCCTAACAGTGGAAGTGTCGGAGTAGACATTGTTGCCTGGCTTTCCTCAAATTCTGTCTACGTAGGAAAATGGGAATGTCTGATGTCTATCTATGTGATTAGCCCGGATACAATTATTGTGCCATCAACACTCTGGTGATCAGTCACACAAAATATTAGCCATGTTATAACAAGAACATTTCATCGGTCCTCTCTCAAAATGACATAATATGAATGACATTAGGGACATTTCAGTGGTTTTTCTACATATTCAGGTTCTCTTCATTGGATTCAAGTCAGGTGCCATTATTAAGTGGTTAAAGTGTATTGATCCATTTGTACCCATTACCCAATAGGAATGTCCCACATGAACAGAAGGTCACTGGGTAGGAGATATCAGAAACTCTTGCTATTATTCATGTGATGCCCTCTGGAGTATTTCTCATTATAAGACACATAGTTGAGTTGATTGATCCCAAAGTCCAGACAACCATGGGAATTAATGGATATCCTTTGGAGTGTCACTGAGTCAAGTGTCACTGATATCAAGTAGGAACTGCAGCATCCTCAGTCTTTGGGGAGAAGGTGAGAGAATAAGAGAATGAGGAGGATTATGGGGAGACATGACAGGATTATGGTTATTAAACCATTAACACTATTGAATACTACAGTGACTATGGCCCCACTCACCTTGTTACACTGTACTAGTTAGTCTCTACTCTCTGGTCTCTCTCACATGTTGAGTAGAGGGATCTGCCACACCATGATGTTGGACACCGTCTCCTCCTGACGGGACTGTTTGGTCTTCCTGTTGACCCTGTGGTGACCCAGCCCCCCTGAAACCACCAGTAGAGAGCTGACGTCCACCTTCTGGACCCTCCTGCCCCTCTGGTGGTGGGCCGGATCATTGACCAGGTCATAGATGGCCCCGTCCTCGAGCCCGTGCTCCAGAGAGCCCTGGGACAGAGCCAGGGAGCCACAGGAGGAGGACAGGGAGTCCTGGAGGGCCATGGAAGTGCAGCCTGCCTCCCCTAGCCACACTCCCCGGCCCCGGGTGGGAGCTAGAGTGGGTGTGGAGCCTGGGGTTGGAGGTGGGGAGGCCTGGGCCTTCTCCCCGTCCTTGGGGCCTCCTGGCTGGCTAGGTAGGCTGCTGCCTGGGTTGCCAGAGGGCCGGTTGCACACTGCGGCTGCCATGGTGAGGAACTTCACTGGGCCATGGTGGGCGTGGAAGGATACCATGCCCCGTCCTACGACAGCCAAATATCCAGACACACATTACTCCATATACAGTATAAATTTACTGGAAAATACTGTTAGTAACTACATATGTGTTTCAAATTGCCCACTTTTGGCAGTAGCCTCCAGAGACTAAGAATTCCGTAGACCAGAGGCACATGGAAACTAGCTTTGAGTCATATCAATTAAAAGACAGTATCATTGTGAGAAAGGCGCCACTAAAATATCAAGGCAGCTGGGACCTGAATGATAATCACTGAGGCCCATTAACCCATGTTGTGCTCCAGTTACATTGATAAAGTCCTTAATGCACTTGGTACCCAAATCCCTTCCTTTACCCCAAAACTATGACAGCAAATGGATGGTTTGCCATACAATTCCTCATTGGGATTTTTAGATAATCTGGAATAATCTTCAGGGAAGATGCACCCACCTGTGACCTTGGGGATTCCCTGTAGTCTGGGGACAGAGAGGGCCACTGTCACCCCCAGGTTGGTCCCCACCAGCAGCAGACCATGGCACACCAGCAGACTGCTGACTGAGACCCTCTGGTTCCCTATGGACAGAATAGAACCAACACATCAATACTGATTCTGCAGAGTTTGTGTTAAATTCTGTTGTAGAGAGCAGTTTGGAGCAGTAATCCAGGGGGCTACAGTATTGCACAAAACGTTTTGAACAGTGGGCTTTTTCAAGTTATGAAAAAAAGGTTGATAGTTAATGGTTGAGCTTAATGATTTCTGGGGTCAAGCTTAACACAGTAGGAGTAGGGTAGGTATTTACATTCAGAAGTCTCCTATAAATGAGAATGAACACAGTTAATGTGCCCCTTCCAGCGAGCCGAGGGACAGTAACAGGGAGGGAGGTATTTCTGCTTAGTGTGTGGGGAGGTTACTACAGCAATAACACTTAACAGCCAATGGTCTCCAGGGCAACCGAAAGAGGAGCAAAAATAATAACAGCTCTTTTCACCAAAAAGACCACCATTATAGTCCGCTTTGGGTCAAACAAACAAACACAAAAGTGTTATGTAAATCGAGAATGAGTGAACCGTAATGTCATAATTAAGCAAGCAACTGTGGTTCTATTCAGAAAGCCTGATGCAGGCTGGGACAGAAAGGGCTGTGTGTGTCCGGTCTTCCTCGTCACAAATAAATTCAGTATGAAATATCACTTGATACTGTAAACGCAGTAATTGTTAAGCTAACAGCACCCTTTAGAGGACGTGATAAATTGTGTTGTCTAGTGAACATTTAGTGACTTGTGTGGAACTTGGTACTTGTTAACATCATCCTCAATAAGCATTACTATGGCAACAAGCAGCATTGCAAAGAGTGAACAGAAAATGTCCAGAATACCCTTAACATGTTAAATGCCAATAATTGTTAATGCAAATGCATTTTGACAAAACCGTGATAACGGACGGAGTATGGTATGACTGCTTGAGAAAGTCTGTCAAGGCTCCAGTTGAGTGTGGCATTACCCATCATACACTGCAGTAAGAGCTGCGCAGCTAAATCCTCTCCCTCCCCCAGGGCTTTGGCCAAATCAGCCGCTGATCTCTCTGTCCGACCCCTAACTCCTCCAGAGATCACCCCTCTGAGGAACATCAGTCCTGAGTCTACAGTGCTACTCACCCAGCAGAGAACAGAGCAGCATAACCCATCGCCGCACATGTGCTTGTAATGAGGGCCCCCGGTTACCAGAAACACACACACTGGGGTGCATTTCTCAACATTCTCCTTTCATAATATTTGAAGTTTCCACCCATAGGCCAAACCAAAATAAACCTGAACCAGCATCAACACGGCCCGGGCCTGTTCCAGATCCCACACCAGAGGTCTGCTTTGATCTGCAATTATCCCCCACAACTAGCAAGTTGAATTACAGCAGGGGGTTCAGATAAAAAACATACAACCTACAGTACACTACACTGATATTACACTAGCAGTAGGGTGGGTTAGATATAAAACGCTGATCCTATCTCACTAAGAGATGGTTCATATCAGACCAAAGTCTGGAACCAGAGACAGAGAGGCTACAGCACTACAGTCTCTCTCTGTCTCCAGGCCTCTGTCTCCAGGCCTCTGTCTCCAGGCCTCTGTCTCCAGGCCTCTGTCTCCAGGCCTCTGTCTCCAGGCAGTCCCAGGGCCAACGTGGTGATGAAGGGGCTGGAGGTGTTGTTTCCTGGCTCTGCATGTTTATCCCTATTAGTGTCCACATGGCTGGGTATTTAGGTCAGGCCAGACAAAGCCACCGATTTGGACACTCCTCTCCTGCACTCACATCTTCTACACTCTTATGTAGAACCTAAAAGGGTTCTTCGGCTGTCCCAAATGGAGAACCATTTTTAAGAACCCTTTTTGGTTCCAGGTAGAACGCTTTTGGGTTCCTTTCTACAGAGGGTTCTATATGGAACCCAAAAGGGCTCTGCCTGGAACCAAAAAGGGTTATCCTATGTGGAAAGCCGAAGAACCCTTTTGGAACACTTTTTTTTAGAAGAGTGTTGGGCAGTGTTCGCAAACTCCGGTCCTAAAGTACCCCCAACAGTACATATTTTTTTGTTGTGGCCCCGGACAAGCACACCCGATTCTACTTGGCAACTAATCGTCAAGCCCTTGACAAGTTGAATCAGGTATTTTTGTCCGGGGCCACAACAAAAATGTGTGCTGTTGGGGCCAGGGGTTCTTGAGGACCAGAGTTGGGAAACACTGGTCTAGAGAACATCAAAGACACAGTGTGAGAACAAACTGTATTTGGAGGGTGGTTTTTGGAAGGTTTTCAGAACGTTTTTCCAAATTAAAAATCAACCAAACCCAACTCGGTAAAGGGTTAAGGAAGGGCAGAGGAGGTACTGTAAGTAATCACCAAAGCATGTGTTTGAATAATCACTGTGAAATTCAATTGGACATAACTAAAACCGAATTACAGCCAAAGAGACCACAGTTTTGCAAAATATCTGTGAGAAATTCCTCAGTGCAATCAAAGGATTTACAAGGAATCGTTCCAACATGAGCTAGCATGAGTAGAAGAACAACCCCACCTTGAACACTGAGAACATTTCACACTCAATCACTCTCAATTCTATGCCATCAACTGTGAACCCTCTCCGGCCACTGTGAACCCCCTCCGGCAACTGTGAACCCCTTGTCTGAACCTGTGTTTCCTGAGGTCTGCAATAGGGTCTCAGACAAAACTAATCAACACATTCTCACAGCTCTCTGCTGGATTTCTGAAACCCCCTAAATACACAAATAGTATGTAGTTATTCTGTCTGTGTTCCTGTAGTTTGTTGCCACAGTATGTCGGGGTACATCTGGAGTCACCTCTTTAGCCTGAACAATACTACTCAAGTATCTCAAGAATGTAGCGATGCAGAGAATATAAAGTCACTGCATCCATCACCCTCCACTCTAAACAGGTATTGATCGTCCCATCTTCTTTCAGCCAAACAGCTTGAATGGCACTACAGTCAGCAGGCTCTGCAGAAACAGCACATTCTCTGGCCTAGTCAATCAATCTGACAGCAGCTGCCAACAACTAAATAAGTGCCAAGGTGGAACATTGTGGAAAGCCAAACCCAGGCTTGCAGGGGCAAACAATACAACTCCCTCAACGGAGAGAAATCTGAACTTGCCCTGACAAATCACATGCACATGTTTAGCCAGTGCAGGCCGCCAGTTTAGACCGCCAGTTTAGACCGTGGTTGAAGAGAACCAGGTGAGGGTGATACAGCGGGGGTTGGATCAGTTGAATGGTCCACTGGAAGAGATGATAGAAGGAAAACAGAGTCCCATGACAGAGAGATACTGTAGATAGGACATTAACCCATCGCTGTTATCAGAGGAAGTCAGACCGTAATGTGATGTGCACACAGCCTTGGCCTAGAGGAGGAAGTATTTAAAGTCGCTGGTCCAAGGTCTCTCGTTCAGAGAAACTTCCTCTGTGGTTGATGCCTCTTATTAAGTAAATAAGTCATCCAGACAGGCTTATCATTCACATCTCTGTTAAAAGCCATTCTACTGCTCAACCTCAGAACTGGTTGGGCTGAGTTTCTCAGAAGGCTAGGTGTAGGGTAAGTTACTGACTGGACATTCAAAGCATGCTGTGCTGAATGAAAGTGTACTCTTGCTTTTCCACAAACAACCACAAAGTGATCCCTTAGGTTTATTCAAGACTTGACTAAATTGCCTATTCAAATATTGAAGCACTATTGAATATGCAACTAAAGCATGCATGATGGGACATATGCCAAGATTTAGTAAGGTTTACTGTGCAACGAAGCCATGATACAATGGTGTTGCCTGGCTACCCAAACTCATTGCTCTAGCCCATGGAAGTTATTTTCTTCTCCGCAATGAGTCTGGATCCGAGTAACTCCCCGGCGATTTCTAGAATGAAAATCCATTCTAGACTGTCCGATTGGTCCCATAAACCAATGGGTTGGGCCAGAGCCAGAACACATGTGGGTAAAGCAGCGTTTCAAAAATTATTTTTTGCTGTGATCCTCTGATTGGTTAGAGATTATCCAATCGCTGATGACTTTGTTCTGTACAACACCCCTTCATTTTGACATCAACACAAACAACTTAAATGATGGCAGTCTCAGACTGAAGTATGTAGCGAACGATAGATCAGAGGAAAAATTCAGTTTGAGTTGTCAGGCAAATTATGATGTCCCTTGCTGTAATGCAATACATTACATTAGACTGCTTAAATTAGTTATCAAATATTATGGAACTCCCATGTGTTGTACTTTGTTGTGGCTAGTAAGTATTTTATAGGTTTCCTGACACAAGCCAGATTGCAGGAGGTCGGCAATAGACACTAAAGACTGCTGAGAAAACTAGTTCACTTAAACACACATTGTCTCACAGCTCTCTGTCGGACTTCTGAAACCCTCTAAATACACAAATAGTATGTAGTCAGTCTGTCTGTCTGTGTTCCTGTAGTTTGTTCCCACAGTATGTAGGGGTGCATCTGGAGAGAGCAAAGTACAAAACCTTATGGTAATAATGGACGAGGCCACTAAAATACTCCACTATGTACACACAGTCTAGGGCTTATAAACAATGGGCAGAACTCAGATAATGATAGCACTGTTTATTACACTTTTAAAAGGAGACTGTGATGTGTTCCTGTAGGCTAGTCATTACTGGTGACCACAAAACACACACACACACACACACACACACACTGTAAAAACAATTTATCCATGGCAGAGTCCAGCTTGAAATAATTCAAATTGAAATCTAAACAGTCGACTGGACGGTATCTTCAAAATACTGTACAGGGTCAGAGAGGTAAAGTGGACAACTGTAACTAGCTGGATATAAACCCTTCATGACAACATCACAGGACAAACCTCCCAAAACCTTAAAACAACAAGGCTGGCTGGACAGTATTCCATTTACTACAGTAGAACTGATTATAGCAGGCTAACAGCTGCAACTGACAATATACAGGATCAACCCCCAAAAGTCTCATTTAAAAAATGGAGCTGTTGTAGTAATATTAAAGACCAGCTACAGATAGAAGAGAGATCATGACTAGTCCTCTATAGAACACTCACTATTCACAACACAGCTGTCTATGATGAAGATCCTCAGACTCTGGTCTGTTTGATTATTACATTCCCAACTATTTGACCCGTCGTGGTGATTGAGGCGAGCTTTACTACCAATGACGTCAAACAGAAGTTGTCACACAGATTGCTTAACATTTTGCCGCGTTCATTTGCTAGTCGGAACGAGAAAAACTCTTGACCTTTTCCACATTTTGTTACGTAACAGCCTTATTCTAAAATGCATTAAATGTTTTTTTCCTCTCATCAATCTACACACAATACCCCATAATGACAAAGCAAAAACAGGTTTTTAGACATTTTTGCAAATGTATATATATAAAAAATAAAAATAACTGGATTATTCAGACCCTTTACTCGGTACTTTGTTGAAGTTTTGGTAGTGATTACAGCCTCGAGTCTTCTTGGGAAGGATGCTACAAGCTTGGCACACATGTATTTGGGGAGTTTCCCCCATTCTTCTCTGCATATCATTCACCCATTCTTGCATATCATTGCATATCATCTCAAGCTCTGTCAGGTTGTATGTGGAGCGTCGCTGCACAGCTATTTTCAGTTCTCTCCAGAGATGTCCGATCGGATTCAAGTCAGGGCTCTGGTTGGGCCACTCAAAGACATCCAGAGACTTGTCCCAAAGCCACTCCTGCATTGTCTTGGCTGTGTGCTTAGGGTCGTTGTCCTGTTGTAAGATGAACCGTCACCCCAGTCTGAGGTCCTGAGCGCTCTGGAGCAGGTTTTCATCAAGGATCTCTCTGTACTTTGCTCCATTCATCTTTCCCCCGATCCTGACTAGTCTCCCAGTCCCTGCCGATAAAAAACATGCACACAGCATGATGCTGCCACCACAATGCTTCACCGTAGCGATGATGCCAGGTTTCCTCCAGACATGATGCTTGGCATTCAGGCCAAAGAGTTCAATCTTGGGTTCATCAGACCAGAGAATCTTGTTTCATGGTCAGAGTCCTTTAGGTGCATTTGGAAAACTCCAAGCGAGCTGTCATGTACCTTTTACTGAGGAGTGGCTTCCGTCTGGCCACTCTACCATAAATGCCTTATTGGTGGAGTGCTGTAGAGATGGTTGTCCTTCTGGACGGTTCGCCCATCTCCACAGAGGAACTCTGGAGCTCTGTCAGAGTGACCATCGGGTACTTGGTCACCTCCCTGACCAAGGCCCTTTCCCCCGATTGCTCAGTTTGACCAGGCAGCCAGGTCTAAAAAGGATTTCTTCCATTTTAAGAATGATGGAGGCCACTGTGTTCTTGAGGACCTTCAATGCTGCAGACATTTTTTGATACCCTGCCCCAGATCTGTGCCTCGACACAATCCTGTCTCAGAGCTAATTGGACAATTCCTTTGACCTCATGGCTTGGTTTTTGCTCTGACATGCACTGTCAACTGTGGGACCTTATATAGACAGGTGTGTGCCTTTCCAAATGATCTCCAATTAATTGAATTGACCAAAGGTGGACTCCAATCAAGTTGTTGAAACATCTCAAGGATGATCAATGGAAACAGGATGCACCTGAGCTCAATTTTGAGACACATAGCAAAGGGTCTGAATACTTATGTCAATAAGGTATTTCTGTATTTTATTTGCAATAAATTAGCAACATTTTTGAAAAACCTGTTTTCTCTTTGTCATTATGGGGAATTGTGTGTAGATTGATGAGAATTTTTATTTATTTAATCAATTTTAGAATAAGGCTGTAACGTAACAAAATGTGGAAAAAGTCAAGGGGTCTGAATACTTTCTGAATGCACTGTATCTATGCACACACCATGACTGTGATCTTATTACAGATATATCAAAGGGCTGCCTGGCTCAGTGACTTTGGAGAAAAACACACTCAAGTACATGACGACCTGACGACTGACTGTCAAATGTGATCCATTTCTACTTTCAGAGGACTGCTCTGTTCTTGCAAAAAAATTACCTGTTAATTGCCAGTCCACCATAAGGATCCAATCAATGACTTTGGAGGACACAAAGAGAACAAAATGACATGGGTACAGGTGGTTTGTGCAAACAGAGTTGAAAAGACTGCGTCTGTATTATAAATCACAGTACTGGAGGATGGAAACAGTGCTGCTGTATACTGATATCCTGAAGGTGAGGTTCACCTTTGAGTGTGTGGTGGGTGGTGTAGAGTGGGTATTTTTTTAGGATGCTATGATCTACTATGTTAGAGAAAATGTGTTTTTAGAGCTGGCAAAAATGTCTCTCATACTAGACTATATTGTGTAAAGCAGTGAACTTGTTCATACCTTGTGTTGACAGTGCTGTAAGATACATACAAGTGTGACATGATAATGATGTCTTACCAGCCAGTATGTTGTGTACAGGTATGGTAATGTTATCATGTATCTTACCAGCCAGTGTGTTGTGTACAGGTATGGTAATGTTATCATGCATCTATACAGCCAGTATGTTGTGTACAGGTGTGGTAATGTTATCATGTATCTTACCAGCCAGTATGTTGTGTACAGGTGTGGTAATGTTATCATGTATCTTACCAGCCAGTATGTTGTGTACAGGTATGGTAATGTTGTCATGTATCTTACCAGCCAGTATGTTGTGTACAGGTGTGGTAATGTTGTCATGTATCTTACCAGCCAGTATGTTGTGTACAGGTGTGGTAATGTTGTCATGTATCTTACCAGCCAGTATGTTGTGTACAGGTGTGGTAATGTTGTCATGTATCTTACCAGCCAGTATGTTGTGTACAGGTGTGGTAATGTTATCATGTATCTTACCAGCCAGTATGTTGTGTACAGGTATGGTAATGTTGTCATGTATCTTACCAGCCAGTATGTTGTGTACAGGTATGGTAATGTTGTCATGTATCTTACCAGCCAGTATGTTGTGTACAGGTGTGGTAATGTTATCATGTATCTTACCAGCCAGTATGTTGTGTACAGGTGTGGTAATGTTGTCATGTATCTTACCAGCCAGTATGTTGTGTACAGGTATGGTAATGTTGTCATGTATCTTACCAGCCAGTATGTTGTGTACAGGTGTAGCGATGTTGATGTCCTGTAGATCCTCCAGCGTCTCCGTGTGGAACAGTCTGAGGGTGGACCCAGAGCTGAAGGCTATCCAGATACCCACCCCAGCCACCACCATGTGGGATACCACCATGCCCTCCTCCTGGTGGGCCTCCAGCTGCCTCTGACAGGGGGAAGAGAGGAAGACAAGAAGAGGGGATATTATATACTGAATCGCTCAGTTCTTCAATTGCTTTGAGAGTAAACATTAGCATGTACACCACTTTGTCTTTAGAGTAGTGGGAAACAAACCCTACTGAGCCACCAATCAGAAACATGTTCTGTAACAATCTCAAATCAAAGGGTTTATCGTGAGCTTATGATCAGGAAATGCCTTTTTACGTGACAGTATATGTACACATCACTAAGGAGCGGCCATAAGGTACTATACAACGTTCTCAGTGGTTACAGAGGGTGGGGAACAGACAGGAGATCATCTGCACTGTTCGGTCTGAGCTGTGACAGCACACTGACACACTGACAGTACGCCTGCTAAGAGGCTGAGCCATGTACTGTACGTTAACATCCACCTCATTACTGACTCTTATGTAGGGAATGTTTTGAATTATCTACCATGTTACTCCAAGTGTCATAATCGTAAATGTCAGAGAGGTGGAAATAATGTTTTGATTTGCGGAATTGTTGGGCACAATAGCGACATCAGCCTTAGTCAAAACATGAACTCTGAGGAAAGTGGTGTCTGCTTCTCACAGTTTGACCTGCCTCTCCTTTGTTTTCCTTATTACGAAGCCAAATATGACTGAGGGCATTTTAGGTCAACATTCCCTGTCTCTGTTCTAATGGTATCAGTCAGAAAGAATATATATCGTGGATATTGTTGTTTTAAGTCATTTCACTGTGATTTTCTCAGCCCAGTACCTGAGAGGGACTTTTACTACAGGCATCAGCTGTGTGGCATGGGATCTCCCTCCTCAACCCTGTTAATGAAGAGAAACTCTACTTGGCCAAGAAGTCAGTCCATTCATGGCCTCACAGCAGGGTTCCAGTAGTGACAACAACAAGTTCAGGTAGGGTATGAGTGAACCTACGTAAACTTGAACCTTCCAGGTGACCTTTAACCTTCTCTGACATCTGACCCCTTTCTTTGTTTGTCTCTCCATCCCTTCTGCCTCTCTACCCATCTGTCTTCTTCCTCTTCACCTTAGTCTCTCCATCCCTCCTGCCCCTCTACCCATCTGTCTTCTTCCTCTTCACCTTAGTCTCTCCCACTCTTTCCCTTTTTGTCTGCCCCTCTCTCTCTCAACACTCCCTCTCTATCCACCACTCTTTCTCTCTCTCCATCACTCCTTCTATGCACCACTCTCTATCCACCACTCTCTCCCTCTCCATCACTCCCTCTCTATCCACCACTCTTTCTCTCTCTCCATCACTCCCTCTCTATCCACCACTCTCTCTCTATCACTCCCTCTCTATCCACCACTCTCTCTCTCCATCACTCCCTCTATGCACCACTCTCTCTCTCTCCATCACTCCCTCTCTATCCACCACTCTCTCTCTCTCCATCACTCCCTCTCTATCCACCACTCTCTCTCTCTCCATCACTCCCTCTCTCTCCACCACTCTTTCTCTCTCTCCATCACTCCCTCTATGCACCACTCTCTCTCTCCATCACTCCCTCTCTATACACCACTCCCTCTCTCTCCATCACTCCCTCTATGCACCACTCTCTCTCTCTCCATCACTCCCTCTCTCTCACCACTCTTTCTCTCTCTCCATCACTCCCTCTATGCACCACTCTCTCTCTCTCCATCACTCCCTCTCTCTCCACCACTCTTTCTCTCTCTCCATCACTCCCTCTATGCACCACTCTCTCTCTCTCCATCAGGCCCTCTCTATCCACCACTCTTTCTCTCTCTCCATCACTCCCTCTCTATCCACCACTCTCTCTCCAACACTCTTTTCCCATGTAGGTTCCAGGGTGTAAGCCTTGGGGAAAGACAGGCAGTTAATCCCGTAATGAGGTTAATGATGCTAACGGGATTATGAGTCACTGCATGCTGGAGGGAAAGCGGAGCGTTGCTATTCCAGGACGTGCAGCAGGTGCTGGTGAACCGGACTGTGGTGGGACAGATAGGGATCCCCACAAACGCTCCGGTCCTGGGGAGAGGAACCGAGGGGGACAAGGAGCAAGAGAGACCTCTCGCAGGTTCCACTATACCTCTCTAACATAATTAAACAAGAGCCAAGCCAAGTGCAGGTGACATCACAGATATTGGGCCAAACACAATTAGTTACCTAGAAACACGGAAAACTCAACCTCGTCTCAGAGCATTTCGTATTATTCTGTATTTATACTGAACAAAAATATAAACGCAACATGCAACAATTTCTACGTTTTTACTGAGTCACAGTTCAAATAAGGACATAACACACTTGGCAGCCAGGACCACCCACTGGGGAGCCAGGACCACCCACTGGGGAGCCAGGACTACCCACTGGGGAGCCAGGACCACCCACTGGGGAGCCAGGACCACTCACTGGGGAGCCAGGACCACCCACTGGGGAGCCAGGACCACCCACTGGGGAGCCAGGACCACCCACTGGGGAGCCAGGACTACCCACTGGGGAGCCAGGACCACCCACTGGGGAGCCAGGACCACCCACTGGGGAGCCAGGACCACCCACTGGGGAGCCAGGACCACCCACTGGGGAGCCAGGACCACCCACTGGGGAGCCAGGACTACCCACTGGGGAGCCAGGACCACCCACTGGGGAGCCAGGACCACCCACTGGGGAGCCAGGCCCAGCCAATCAGAATGAGTTTCCCCCCACAAAAGGGCTTTATTACAGACAGGAATACCCCACCCCCACTCAGACGATCCCGCAGGTGAAGAAGCCGGATGTGAAGATCCTGGGCTGGCGTGGTTGCCTGTGGCCCGAAGCTGTGTGGCCGGTTGGTCGTACTGTCAAATTGTCTAAAACAACGTTGGAGGCAGCTTATGGTAGAGAAATGAACATTCAATTCTCTTGCAACTGCTCTGCTGGACATTCCTGCAGTCAGCATGCCAATTGCATGCTGCCTCCAAACTTGAGACATCTGTGACATTGTGTTGTGTGACAAAACTGCACATTTTGAAGTGGCCTTTTAGGTGCACCTGTGTAATGATCATGCTGTTTAATCAGCTTCTTGATATGCCACACCTGTCAGGTTGATGGATTATCTTGGCATAAGATAAATATTTACTAACAGAAATGTAAAAAAAACAATGGTGCAGAAAATGAGACCAATAAGCTTTTTGTATGGAACATTTCTGGGATTTCTATTTTAACTCGTGAAACATAAGACCAACACTTTACATGTTGCCTTTATATTTTTGTTCCATGTAAATTCGAGACACTTACAATAGAAGTCGGAAGTTTACATACATTTAGGTTGGAGTCATTAAAACTCGTTTTTCAACCACTCCACAAATGTCATTTTACCAACAATTGTTTACAGACAGAGTATTTCACATCTAATTCACTGCATCACAATTCCAGTTGGTCAGAAGTTTACATAGATTAAGTTGACTGTGCCTTTAAACAGCTTTGGAAAATCCACAGAAATTGTGTCAGGACTTTAGAAGCTTCTGATAGGTTAATTGACATCATTTGAGTCAAATGGAGGTGTTCCTGTGGATGTATTTCAAGGCCTACCTTCAAAATCAGTGCCTCTTTGCTTGACATCATGGGAAAATCAAGAAGTAAGCCAAGACCTCAGAAAAAAAATTGTAGACCTTCACAAGTCTGGTCATCCTTGGGAGCAATTTCCAAATTCCTGAAGGTACCACGTTCATCTGTACAAACAATAGTACGCAACTATAAACACCATGGGACCACGCAGCTGTCATACCCCTCAGGAAGGAGATGCATTCTGTCTCCTAGAGATGAACGTACTTTGGTGTGAAAAGTAAAAATCAATCCCAGAACAACAGCAAAGGACCTTGTGAAGATGCTGGAGGAAACGGGTACAAAAGTATCTATATCCACAGTAAAATTTGTTCTATATCGACATAATAAAGGCCGCTCAGCAAGGAAGAAGACACTACAAAACCACCATAAAAAAGCCAGACTACGGTTTGCAACTGCACATGGGGACAAACATCGTACTTTTTGGAGAAATGTCCTCTGGTCTGATGAAACAAAAATAGAACTGTTTGGCCATAATGACCATCATTATGTTTGGAGGAAAAAGGGGGAGGCTTGCAAGCCGAAGAACACCATTCCAACTGTGAATAACGGGGTGGTAGCATCATGTTGTGGGGTTGCTTTGCTGCAGGTGGGACTGGTACACTTCACAAAATAGATGGCATCATAAGATAGGAAAATTATGTGGATATATTGAAGCAACATCAAGACATCAGTCAGGAAGTTAAAGCTCGGTCGCAAATGGGTCTTCCAAAATGGACAATGACCCCAAGCATACTTCCAAAGTTGTGGCAAAATAGCTTAAGGACAACAAAGTCAAGGTATTGAAGTGGCCATCATAAAGCCCTGACCTCAATGCTATAGAACATTGGTTGGCAGAACTGAAAAGGCGTGTGTGAAAACCTGACTCAGTTACACCAGCTCTGTCAGAAGAAATGGGCCAAAATTCACCCAACTTATTGTGGGAAGCTTGATGAAGGCTACCCGAAACGTTTAACCCAAGTTAAACAATTTAAAGGCAATGCTACCAAATCCTAATTGAGTGTATGTAAACTTCTGACCCACTGGGAATGTGTTGAAAGAAAGAAAAGCTGAAATAAATAATTCTCTCTACTATTATTCTGACATTTCACATTCTTAAAATAAAGTGGCGATCCAGCTTTCATTTCTCCTAAGACAGGACATTTTTACAAGGATTAAATGTCAGGAATTGTGAAAAACTGAGTTTAATTGTATTTGGCTAAGGTGTCTGTTAACTTTCGACTTCAACAGTAGTATGATTTGTTATGTTTCGTATGGTATGTATTAATTTGTGGATGTCCATCACCCATTTCGGATGATATTTTACGCATTACAAATTTGAAAAACGTTCTATATGTTACGAATTTGCAAAACATATGATATGTTATGAATTCTAGCCAAGTGGTTAACGTTAGTTAGCTGGCTAACGTTAGCTAGGCTAGGGGTTAGGGTTTATTAAGGTTAGGGTTAGGTTTAGGAGTTGGGTTAAGGTTAGGGTTAGGGAATGGTTAGCTAACATGCTAAGTAGTTGAGAAGTTGCTAATTAGCTAAAATGCTGAAGTTGTCCGTGATGAGGTTTGAACTCGCAGCCTTTGGGTTGCTAAACGTTTGCGTTATACGCCCACCCATGTTCTTACCTGACTTGCCTAGTCAAATAAAAGGTTAAATAAATGTAAAAAGTAAGTGGGAGAACCCTCTCTGCAGCACTCCACCATCAGGCCTTTATGGTAGAGTGGCCAGACAGAAGCCACTCCTCAGTTAAAGGCACATGACAGCCCGCTTGGAGACCAAGATAAACATGATTCTCTGATGAAACCAAGATTGAACTCTTTGGCCTGAATCCCTACGGTGAAGCATGGTGGTGGGGATGTTGTTTAGAGGCAGGGAATGGGAGACTAATCAGGATCGAGGAAAATAATAACAGTGCAAAGTACAGAGAGATCCTTGATGAAAACCTGCTCAGGATCTCAGGATCTTGTCCAACAGGACAACGACCCTAAGCACACAGCCAAGACAACACAGGAGTGGCTTCGGGACAAGTCTGGGAATGTCCTTGAATTGCCCAGCAGGAGCAGACTTGAACCCGATCTAACATCTCTGGAGAGACCTGAAAATAGCTGTGCAGCGACGCTCCCCATCCAACCTGACAGAGCTTGAGAGGATCTGCAGAGAAGAATGGGAGAAACTCCCCAAATACAGGTGTGCCAAGCTTGTAGCGTCATACCCAAGAAGACTTGCAGCTGTAATCGCTGCCAAAGGTGCTTTAACAAAATACTGAGTAAAGGGTCTGAATACTTACAGTATGTAAATATGATATCTGTTTTTCATTTTTAGCACATTTTCAAAAATGTCTAAAAACCTGTTTTAGCTTTGTCATTATGGGATATTGTGTGTAGATTGATGAGGGGGAAAACAATTGAATCCATTTTAGAATAGGCCTGTAACGTAACAAAATGTGGAAAAAGTCAAGGGGTCTGAATACTTTCCGAATGCAATGTAGGTAGAGATATGGGATCAGAGCATGACAATGTTCTATTTCACACCGAGGCTTGGTGGTTAGAGGGGAGTGTCGGAAAGATTATTCAAATTGAGAGAGGAATTGTTGTCATTCCCAATGGATGTAAAAAAAAAAACTGACTTGGTTGACTTTCTGTGTAATGAAAAACAAGTGTCTCCTTGCCTATGTAACAGACATATTTGGGAAACAGAACAAACTGAACGCAAGCGTGCAGGGGAAAAACCAACAAATTCTATAGATGAGTGATCGAATCAGCTAAATCCGTTTGACTGTGAAATTGGCCATTTATAAGATATTATAGATGGGAAAGATACAGTACCTCTGACGTGTGTGTGTGTGTGTGTGTGTGTATATATATATTCATGGGACCCATCTTCCAGATCAAAGGTTATGAGACAAAGAGGGGGGCAGGGATCCAGTGGGATAAAGAGATGAGCTAGAGATGGGTTAGATACCTCCACAGTGTGTGTGGTAGTGCTGATGATGAAGACTTGTCCTCCAGAGGAAGCCCAGACATGTTCCTCCACAGCTAGTATGGCCTTCACTGGCAGAACCCCCAGCTTCAGCACCTTAGGAGAGTCTGGATTCCACGAGCCATCTGAAACACAAGCATACGCATACATTTCATACACATCTACTACAAGCGCTATACAGTGGCAGATCACTACGAATCTGGAAGAACCAAAAACTAAAGTGAATCAACTATCACTATGCAAGAATATTAATGTATTTGTTAGATATGGTCATTCAGATTATGCATGCATTAGCTGCAGAAAACCCCTCTAAAATGTCCTCTGCATTTCTGATCCTCATAATAATGCTGGAGAGACCATTGATGATTTCACAGGTTTCACAATTAATATAGATGGACTGAGAGTCGTTAGTCGTCTGTAGAGCCAACCCACACACCTCCTACATACTGCTGCCTGCTTACTGCTACAGAGCCCAGGAGACACCTCTGAAAACCCAACACTGGGAACTGAACAACCCACACTGGGTACATTATAAATACAGCCAACACATTTCTCTGCAACGTTCATCTTTCTCCCTAAGTTTAGAACCCGATTGCAACAGATCAAGAACATGTAACCGATGTGAAATGGCTAGCTAGTTAGCGGGGTGCGTGCTAATAGCGTTTCAATCGGTGACGTCACTCGCTCTGGGACCTTGAAGTAGTTGTTCCCCTTGCTCTGCAAGGGAGGCGGCTTTTGTGGAGCGATGGGTAACGATGCTTTGTGGGAGGCAGTTGTAGATGTGTGCAGAGGGTCCCTGGTTCGAGGCGAGGGACAGAAGCTATACTGTTACAAACACAAAAGTGTAGAGAGAAATTGTAGGATTAAATCCTTAAACCATATTCAAGGAGCTCTGAAGTACTCTAAATAAGGAGTTAATTTCCTCCAGAGCCAATCTACTACAGGAAACATCAGAGGACTCACCAATTGTGTTTGTTTAAGGGAACTGACAAAGGCAGCTATTGAAAGGTGCGGAGCCATACAGGGAGGAGTGGGGAGACTCATTCTGGGGTATAGTAATTACTAGGGAAGTAAGGGGCTAGGGTGGATTAAAGAGGGAAGTAAGGGGCTAGGGTGGATTAAAGATACTACTTTGTGTAATAATCCCTGTGTGTGTGTGTGTGTGTGTGTGTGTGTGTGTGTGTGTGTGTGTGTGTGTGTGTGTGTGTGTGTGTGTGTGTGTGTGCGCGTGCACGAGGACAGAGCAATTGAGAGAGAAATGCTAAAGTGTACAGGACTGAAACTGCATGTGTTTAAACATCCTTCTCCCTCCCAGTCAGCCTTACGTAATCTTCCTCTCCTCGGCTGCAGCGTGTCAACAAAACCAATTCTTTCACATTCCATTATGTCAATATGACTTCTTAGGAACATCCAATCAGACTGCAGTATGTGTGTGTGTCAGAATATATATACACACACACACACACACACACACACACACACACACACACACACACACATCCCATACTGAAAGACATGCTGCCAAAAAGATAACAAAAAGACAAAGAGTTTAAGGCATGAAACCTCGCACCACGGTAACACGAAACCTCGCACCACGGTAACACGAAACCTCGCACCACGGTAACATGAAACCTCGCACCACGGTAACACGAAACCTCGCACCACGGTAACACGAAACCTCGCACTACGATAACATGAAACCTCGCACTATGATAACATGAAACCTTGCACTATGATAACAACAATGTCAACATAATATACAGTAGGCAAAGATGTTTCATGCCATGTCCTTATTCCCTGACTGGATGGTGGTGGCATGCAGTGCAGTCTATGCTGAGCCCTTCACACACATATACAATGAGAAGAACAAGTGTGCAGAATAGGGCTGGCTGGGGGTTCAGATAGGGCTGTGCCTACTGCAGAATAGGGCTGGCTGGGGGTTCAGATAGGGCTGTGCCTACTGCAGTGTGACAACACCTACCACAATCACTCTGCCACAGGCAGGCAGGGTACAGTCCCAGCAGGGCTAAACATGTGGAACTCAAGCTGTGGAACTGTGGCAATACAGATAGTGCCATATACAGTTGAAGTCGGAAGTTTACATACACCTTAGCCAAGTACATTTCAACTAAGTTTTTCACAATTCCTGACATTTAATCCTAGTACAAATTCCCTGTCTTAGGTCAGTTAGGATCACCACTTTATTTTAAGAATGTGAAATGTCAGAATAATGATTTATTTAGGCTTTTATTTCTTTCATCACATTCCCAGTGGGTCAGAAGTTTACATACACTCAATTAGTATTTGGTAGCATTGCCTTTAAATTGTTTAACTTGGGTCAAATGTTTCAGGTAGCCTTCCACAAGCTTCCCACAATAAGTTGGGTGAATTTTGGCCCATTCCTCCTGACAGAGCTGGTGTAACTGAGTCAGGTTTGTAGGCCTCCTTGCTCGCACACACTTTTTCAGTTCTGCCAGCAAATTTTCTATAGGATTGAGGTCAGGGCTTTGTGATGGCCACTTCAATACCTTGACTTTGTTGTCCTTAAGCCATTTTGCCACAACTTTGGAAGTATGCTTGGGGTCATTGTCCATTTGGAAGACCCATTTGCGAACCAAGCTTTAACTTCCTGACTGATGTCTTGAGATGTTGCTTCAATACATCCACATAATATTCCTACCTCATGATGCCATCTATTTTGTGAAGTGCACCAGTCCCTCCTGCAGCAAAGCATCCCCACAACATGATGCTGCCACCCCTGCTCTTCACGGTTGGGATGGTGTTCTTCAGCTTGGAAGCCTCCCCCTTTTTCCTCCAAACAAAACGATGGTCATTATGGCCAAACAGTTCTATTTTTGTTTCATCAGACCAGAGGACATTTCACTGATTTCTGGTTCTGGCTGATTTCTGGCTGATTTCTTTAGATTTTCCCATGATGTCAAGCGAAGAGGCACTGAGTTTGAAGGTAGGCCTTAATCATGACGTAATTTTTGTGAATTTTCCAAGCTGTTTAAAGGCACAGTCAACTTAATGTATGTAAACATCTGACCCACTGGAATTGTGATACAGTGAATTATAAGTGAAATAATCTGTCTGTAAACAATTGTTGGAAAAATGACTTGTGTCATGCACCAAGTAGATGTCCTAACCGACTTGCCAAAACTATAGTTAATAACAAGAAATGTGTGGAGTGGTTGAAAAACAAGTTTTAATGACTCCAACCTAAGTGTATGTAAACTTCGACTTCATCTGTACTATATGAGTCTGCAGCTTTGTAACTCGACCATGCGGTGTCATTTTGCTGTATTACTATGTCTTTCCACTGACCTAATGATGATGGCATTATCAATGTGAAAGGATTTATTTTTCAAAACACATTTCATGACTGAAATGACAGTTTTATATGTAGGCTTATACTCGGGGGTTACTTCTGGTTCTTCTTCTTCTTCTTCTGGTTCTGCTCTGCTGCTGTTCTTTTCAAATGGAAATGGGATCCTAATATACACAGTGTACAAAACCTTAGGAACAAATATTCCATGACATAGACTGACCAGGTAAATCCAGGTGATGTCACCTGTTAAATCCACTTCAAATCAGTGTAGATGAAGGGGAGGAGACAGGTTAAAGAATGATTTTTAAACCAGTGAGACATTTGAGACATTGATTGTGTATGTGTGCCATTCAGAGGGTGAATAGGCAAGACAAAAGATTTAAGAGCCTTTGAACGGGGTAGGTGCCTGGCGCCCAGGTTTGAGTGTGTCAAGAACTGCAATGCAGTGTTCACCATGGTCCACCACCCAAAGGACATCCAGCCAACATGACACAACTGTGGGAAGCATTGGAATCAACATGGGGCAGCATCCCTGTGGAACGCTTTCAACACCCTGTAGAGTCCATGCCCTGACAAATTGAGGCTGTTCTGAGGACAAAAGGGGGTGCAACTAAATATTAGGAAAGTGTTCCTAATGTTTTTTACACTCAGTGTAAATGCTTATAGCGTCTGTGAGCCCACTCAATCTGACAAAAGCACTGGAAGAGCAATAGCTAGGACGTAGATGCACAGGTTTCACCACTGAAGCTAGGATGATTCATCATTTCAAGCTTGAGCTGGGACACAAACACTTTTCTGTCACTCATGTAGAAGAACAAGTATGCAAATGAAATAACACTTTAAAATGGGCATTCATAACTACAGTGTATCTCCATCTCTTCTCTCAGCGACAGCATTAAGGGAGACTAAAAATAGCTGAGGACAGGGCTGTCACCAACTCGGACTATCCATTCAGTCAAACCAAAGGCAATATTCCTGATATATCCCGACAAGTCCATTGAATTGCACAATAATCTGCTGCATGGAGAACAAAGGAATCAGCATCTGATGTTTAGCGTAAAGAAGTTACATGAAAACAGTGCCATTCTGTTAAACAGAGACAGATAGCATTGCAACATCCCCTTCCAGGCTTTACTGAGCTGGCTGAGGATCAGGAGAATACTTTCCCTTCTTACTTTTCCGTCTAGCAGATACAGGTATATCTTCTATCCCTCTATCCTCTACCCCTCTCTCACAGAGCATGATATGATACTGCCTGCACGGTTGTTGGACGGAATGCAGATTACCTCAACCTGGATTTGGAACAGGGATTTTCTACACTTTTCCATCTTAAAACATCCAGATATGTAAATTAATACTCTGATGGTGACTTAGCTGGGAAATGTAAGAATAAAACCACCAGGCATTTAATTATCTCTGAACTGAACAGCTGGAAATGACCAACTGGGACCACAGAGAACCAGTGTGATGCCGAGCAGGCACCAACACCAACATGGAGACAGACAGATCTTCAAGGCACTGAGAAAATGGATAACTACAGTGTATCCTAATTTTTTCTCTGATTCTGGTTTTAAAACATCAATAACTTTCCTAGAGCGATGAGTCATGATGAGACTCGGAAAGCTGCGTGTCATACCGATGCAGATGGTGTAATTAATTAACAACATAGCTAGCTCTTGGCAATGGTAGCCTCTCACCATCATGTCTTAAATGTGGTCATGTTGCGGTCACTAAATGCACTTTACTCCTTCAAAAACAAGTGTTTTCATACTATGAGAGAGAAAGAGACTCAGACAAGCACTGGCAGAGAGAGAGAAAGGGAACGAAAGAGCAGGGGAGAGAGCTAGTACTGTGTGTCTGACAGTGTGCTAGCTCTGTTAGGATATTAAATAGGTCAGCACTAACTAGTAGATTAGCGACATCTCCCAGGCAACCAGGCCAGGCTCAATGGCAACAGACCGTTGTGAGACCTCGTACAGCCAGCCAGCCTCAGAGAGAGAGGGAGGCCCAGGCCTTGGAGCAGAGTTAATACACTGGACACACTGGTGATTCAACCTGGAAGCCACAGGGACTGGGTCAACACACACACTTAACAGCCTCTCTGTCTGCCCAGCAACCTAATAACACACCATTTCCCCTCAACTGAGAAAAGGTCAGGAGAGGCTGAATGGCTGAATCTGTTCCTCTTTTCAAGTTTATTGGTTGGACTGAATGCACAGTAGCAAGCAAAAGTTCTCTTTTTCTGACCATTTCAAATAAACACAGAACGCCTACCTGGATATAAAACAAACGCACCTATTAATTCAAATAAATTCAGATTTTGTGTTCAGTTAAGCCAATTTAGCTAGTACCATTGTATAGTATACCTATTTAAATTTAACGTAACAAAAATAAACTGTTGAGACAGACAGACAGTCTTCAGAACAGGCCTCACCTTGTGCTCTGGAGTAGATGGTGACTGAGCCGTTCACTAGGCCAGTGTATAAACACTGCTTCTTGTGTACCAGGCTGGTCACGGTAGACTTGTCTGGGGTGAAGAAATGTTGTAGACGGACCTTCTTGGATCTCTGGCTGCTCTTATAGACTATGATGCTACAGAGGAAGACAAGCGACAGGAAAATTAAATATGATCATGTTCTCTTTTTACGTTACAGCCTTATTCTAAAATGGATTAAATTGTTTTTAGAAATGTTTAGAAAAGTATTCAGACGCTTTAATCAGTACATTGTTGAAGTACCTTTGGCAGCGATTACAGCCTTGAGTCTTCTTGTGTATGACGCTACAAGCTTGGCACACCTGTATTTGTGGAGTTTCTCTGTAGGTCCTCTCAAGCGTTGTAAGGTTGGTTGGGGAGTTTCTCTGGTCTCTGGTTTTCTGGTCTCTCAGGTCGCAGGTCTCTCCAGAGATTTTCGATCTCTCTGTACTTTGCTCCGTTCATCTTTCCCTCAAACCTGACTAGCCTCCCAGTCCTTGCTGCTGAAAACATTCACACAGCATGATGCTGCCAGGTGTGACGCTTGGCATTCAGATCAAAGAGTTCAACCTTGGTTTCATCAGACCAGACCACCTTTAGGTGCCTCTTGGCAAACTCCAAGCGAGCTGTCATGCCATTTACTGAGGAGTGGCTTCCGTCTGGCCACTCTACCATAAAGGCCTGATTGGTGGAGTGCTGCAGAGATGGTTGTCCTTCTGGAAGGTTCTCCCATCTCCAAAGAGGAACTCTGGAGCTCTGTCAGAGTGACCATCGGGTACTTGGTCACCTCCCTGACCAAGGCCCTTTCCCCCGATTGCTCAGTTTGACCAGGCAGCCAGGTCTAAGAAGGATTTCTTCCATTTTAAGAATGATGGAGGCCACTGTGTTCTTGAGGACCTTCAATGCAGCATAAATGTTTTGGTACCCTTCCCAGATCTGTGCCTCGATACAAGCCTGTCTCAGAGCACTACAGACAATTCCTTCAACCTCATGGCTTGGTTTTTGCACTGACATGCACTGTCAACTGTGGGACCTTATATAGTCCGGTGTGTGCCTTTCCAAATCATGTCCAATCAATTGAATTTACCACAGGTAGACCCCAGTTAAGTTGTAGAAACATCTCAATGATGATCAATGGAAACAGGATGCACCTGAGCTCAATTACGAGTCTCATAGCAAAGGGTCTGAATACTTATGTAAATAAGGTAGCTGTTTTTTTATTTATTTTTATACATTTGCATTAAAAAAAAATTTTAGCTTTGAAATTATTGGGTATTATTTTGTGTAGATTGTTGAGGAAAAACATTTACTTTATCCATTTTAGAATAAGGCTGTAACGTAACAACATTTGGAAAAATTCAAGAGGTCTGAATACTTTCCGATTGCACCGCATGAGGAAATTATAATACAATCAAATCAGTTGATTTATTTTGATACCTGTGTATTGCAGTTGAGGTGAAGACCAGTTGTAGGCTTACAGTAAGTTTGTTAATTAGGCTTGTGGATGTAAACCCACACATACCTGCCCTCCTCCATGCCCAGACAGACCGTGGGGGCATCACTGGTCTTCCCTGCTGAGGAGTGATTATTTTCGGGGTTCCCCTCCCCGTTCTCCTTGGTCCTCTGCTCCATGGGTACGTACGCCATACACAGGATCCGTGACTCAACATTGAAGCACTCTGTCACTTTGGGGCTGGAGTTTTGCATGGCTACGATGGCTATCTGACCCATCTGGTTGGTGCAGCTCGCCACCTGAACAGGGATAGGAGTAGTAACATTTAGGAGTTTTTCCTTACCACATGACCTGACCAGGAAAGATTCCATGCCCTAGCTAGGAAATAAAAGCCTTTTACAGAGCAACAATCACAACAACAACTGTTACAATGCTTCTAACCACTCCAGCAGAAAGCCGCACAGCTGACTGACCAGGAGGAGCTTAAAGAGGGACAGAATGGCCCTCTCAATCCAGGCCAACAGTGAGTCATTTACAATGGGAACAGTCCATCACTGGAGGACATTGGGAGTCAAAGTATTTTGAATGTTTTATCGCTGTCTGAAGTAAATAGACACAGCTAAGAGGCACTAAACTGATTCATACAGTAAACATATCACTGGTTCAGAATTACAGCTCATGAATGAAAGGGCCTCTGTTCAATTATTCATATAAATCTCAGTGTGAGTGGAAGAAAGCTTTTTTATAGCTGATGATGAGTAAGATGTCTACTCTCAACACTTGGCTCTGGCTAGACGCATAAGCGACAGTATGTATCGATTGTTATATGGCAGGGTAGCCTAGTGGTTAGAGCGTTGGACTAGTAACCGAAAGGTTTCAAGATCAAATCCCCGAGCTGACAAGGTAAAAATATGTCGTTCTGCCCCTGAACAAGGCAGTTAACCCACTGTTCCTAGGCCGTCATTGAAAATAAGAATTTTTCTTAACTGACTTGCCTAGTTAAATAAAGGTAAAATACAATGAAGCACATGGGTGTCCCATACTGCACAAAGGTATATGTTTTAGAAAATTAAACCTCCAGGTGTCCTTACCCACACACAGCCGTGTCCCAGAGCAGGGGTGTCTGCTGTGCTCTCTATGTTGATGTGGGGCTCGGGGTTATGGACCGCACACTCCACCTGACACAGACAGAGGGAACAGACACAGTTTTCACATCACATGTGTATGGAGTTTGTAGTAATTTCCTACATGGCATTGTAACAAATGATTCATGCAGCCATGGGATGTGGACTCGGTACATGGAGCCATTAACTTTGCCCACGGCTCAGAGAGAAGGAGGCCGTGTGGGGGAGCGGAGGCCCACCTTGAACTCCTGTAGTTTGGACATGACCACAGGCATCTGCCTGAGCAGGAGAGGATGTTTCTGCTTCTTGATCTGGTTACCATCATCCTCTGCAAAGAACCAGCCCTGCAGGTTGTCCTCCTCTGTTAACACACACACACACACACACCCACACACACCCACACACACCCACACACACCCACACACACACAGTTTGAGTGACAAGTCCATACCATCATTTCATTTTTAAAGAAGAACACTATGTCCAGTGTGGAGCGATCCTAAATTCTAACCGGTAAATTTTTCCAAATATGTTACAGAACACCTGATTCTATAATCTATACACCAGATCCAGGCTTTATAATTTAATGATCCATTTTACAGAGGGGACCACAGAACTGGAAAAGTGAATTTGAACTAATGATATTCACTCACTAAACATGGATTTTTAAATAGCCATTGCTATGCAATGGAAGTGAGCCACGAAGCCAGGGGCAGTTTGAACATTTCCAAGGGGAAAAAGGGCAGAGAGGCTGTCCCTCTGCATACACCTACGACAGTAGGAACTGCAATGTGACAGAGACAGTGGAGACAAGCAATAGGAACACAAGGTATCCAACGTCCACAGACAGAGCATTGGGTCTGTGATTGTGACTGAGGCCAGGTTAGACATACCCAGAGCAAGCTTGGCCATCTGCAGGTTACTGATCCATGACTGTTTGATGGCAGGAGAGAACGTATTGAACACTGCACTGAAGTATGTGGGCCTGCCAGATCTGCCCAGAGGAGAGAGAGAGAGAGAGAGAGAGGGAGGGGCAGAGAGAGAGAGAGAGAGAGGGGGGGGGCAGAGAGAGAGAGAGAGAGAGAGAGAGAGAGAGAGAGGGAGGGGCAGAGAGAGAGAGAGGGAGGGGGGGGCATAGAGAGAGAGAGAGAGGGGGCATGGGCAGAGAGAGAGGGCGAGAGAGAGAGGGGAGGCATAGAGAGAGAGAGAGAGGGGAGGCATAAAGAGAGAGCGAGAGCGAGAGAGAGAATGTGTTGATACAGTGATAGGATCCATTATACAGTGTGTTGCTCAGAGCCCACTCAGTGCATTGAAATGTAACACTGTGGTGTATTCCAACATGTTGGTATGGTAGGAGTGAATGAACATGAGTAAATAAATGCTGATTTTAAGTCAGTGCACTACTTTTCTGCACTATTTTCAAAGATTTATGCAACTGCTCAGTGATCCTGATTTTGAATACAGCCCACATATCTCCCACATCCCCAGATGACACAGAGGAACAACACAGTGCTGTCAGAGGAACTTAAGAGCTGAAGGGACATGTGATCCTGCTCTCTGACAGCAGACAGGGCTGTGAATATTTCAAGACAACAATGATTACAACAGCTAAGAACAGCCAACATAAATACCACATCACAGAAGGATCTCTCTGGCATGCAACTTCCTGTTCACTCCCTCTCTCCATCTGTCTCTCTCTCTCTGGAGTGTTGTTTTTAGATGTGGGCGATCAGAGAGGAATGAGAGCAGCAGAGTTGTATCTCTAAACGTGATGCCCTGCAGTCTCAGGGGTCAGTGTGAGTAAACAAGGTGCTGGTTAGGTCCAGAAGGGACCATGTGCAGGGAGGGAGTACTCTCCTATAGTAATGAGTTGATGAAACAGCTGCACTGTCTTCTCTGAGGAGATAAACACACTGCTCCACAGCAGAAAGCACAGAGCTCTAACAGACTAAATCATACCCCTGAGATCAGACTAGGACAAAGTTAAAGTTGTTACCACCGTGACAGTAACACACTGTGCTCATTCCTGAATGGTGAGAGGAGACAGTGAGGGAGAGAGGACATAGGGGCCTAACCTAGTGTGTGAGAGAGAGACAGCAGTGTGGTGGGAGTGAGGTCTATGTGTGAGAGAGAGAGACAGCAGTGTGGTGGGAGTGAGGTCTATGTGTGAGAGAGAGACAGCAGTGTGGTGTCAGTGAGGTCTATGTGTGAGAGAGAGAGACAGCAGTGTGGTGTGAGTGAGGTCTATGTGTGAGAGAGAGACAGCAGTGTGGTGTGAGTGAGGTCTATGTGTGAGAGAGAGACAGCAGTGTGGTGTGAGTGAGGTCTATGTGTGAGAGAGAGACAGCAGTGTGGTGGGAGTGAGGTCTATGTGTGAGAGAGAGACAGCAGTGTGGTGGGAGTGAGGTCTATGTGTGTGAGAGAGACAGCAGTGTGGTGGGAGTGAGGTCTATGTGTGAGAGAGACAGCAGTGTGGTGGGAGTGAGGTCTATGTGTGAGAGAGAGACAGCAGTGTGGTGGGAGTGAGGTCTATGTGTGAGAGAGAGACAGCAGTGTGGTGGGAGTGAGGTCTATGTGTGAGAGAGAGACAGCAGTGTGGTGGGAGTGAGGTCTATGTGTGAGAGAGACAGCAGTGTGGTGGGAGTGAGGTCTATGTGTGAGAGAGACAGCAGTGTGGTGGGAGTGAGGTCTATGTGTGAGAGAGAGACAGCAGTGTGGTGGGAGTGAGGTCTATGTGTGAGAGAGACAGCAGTGTGGTGGGAGCGAGGTCTATGTGTGAGAGAGAGACAGCAGTGTGGTGTGTAAGACACTGACTTGTCCGGTTTGCCAGGCAGCTGCAGCTGGATCCTACAGCGGTCTGCAGCCCGGATCTCTTCCTCCTTCTTCAGGATGAGACGCTGCAGACCTGACACCCAATCATGGGCCACCGCAGGGTTAACATTCTAGAGGAGAGAGGGATGGAGGGATGGGAAAGAGCCAGAGAGAGACATAAAGTATTAACACAAGACACTGCTTAAACCACAGCCCCATAATGTCAAGCGAGATCTATAACAGCCTTCAATCATGCCATTGGGCGAGCAGAGATTGACTCCACACACCAGCTCTTCCAAATTGACCACAAAAGCGTGTGTGAGTATGTGTGAGACACACGTCTCTCTGTGTGCCTCTGGCCTGTTCTCTGCTCCCCACCACTCTCTGACAGAAACATGTCTCTCTGTGTGCCTCTGGCCTGTTCTCTGCTCCCCACCACTCTCAGACAGACAGAAACATTTCTCTCTGTTTGCCTCTGGCCTGTTCTCTGCTCCCTCACCACTCTTAGACAGACAGAAACTTGTCTCTCTGTGTGCCTCTGGCCTATTCTCTGCACCCCACCACTCTCAGACAGACAGAAACATGTCTCTCTGTGTGCCTCTGGCCTGTTCTCTGCTCCCCCACCACTTTCAGACAGAAACATGTCTCTCTGTGTGCCTCTGGCCTGTTCTCTGCTCCCCCACCACTCAGACAGACAGAAACATGTCTCTCTGTGTGCCTCTGGCCTGTTCTCTGCACCCCACCACTTTCAGACAGACAGAAACATGTCTCTCTGTGTGTCTCTGGCCTGTTCTCTGCTCCCCCACCACTCTCAGACAGAAACATCACTAACACTGGCTAGTTGAGTCTCACAGCCCAGCACGACTCAGCACTGTCTGCCCCCCCCCCACCCACACCCCCCACCCACACACACACACACATTTATATATGCGGCTCACCTGGTAGTTTCCCTTGAGGCTTCCGATCATGCTGGAGATCTGGTTGACCAGGCTGAGGTCGTGGATGAGGTTCTGCAGGTCCTGGTACAGCTGGCCTGGACCCATGTACAGCTTATCTGAGAGGAGAGACAATGACAAGTCAATAAACTATCATGTCATTGTCAACTGAGAACTACATTATTACCAAATAATGTTGGTAGTAGTAGTAAGTTCTGATTCACAAAGCTGAGCCCATATCCCATCTGAACCCACTGACCCAACAATATGAGCCATACAAATCTCAAAGGCAATTATTGTGCATTGAAAGCAGGAGGTAAAATAAGACACACTGCCAGACAAAGTCAGTCTGTTTCCCAACTTGGCATGGCTCTGAACCGTGTGTGTGTGTGTGTGTGCGCGTTGGAAATGAGTACCGTTACCCAACGGCAGTTTCCTGGTGTTAAACTTCCCTCTATTGCGCTAGCGTGTGTGTTTCTTTGTAGATGTGCCCTGCCTAACCGAACCAACAGGCCAGTGAAGTAAGGGATTATTGTGTTTCTGTGCGTCCAGCTCGGGACAATGGGCTGCTTTGTTGTCAGCGCTCAGCCTGTATATCAGGAAGAGACACAGACAGAGAGCCAGACTCCTCAGAGAGAAAAAGGGAGAGAAAGAGGAGAGGCCCCCTGTAGGTTCTGCCAGCACATAGCCTTCTCTCAAGGCTGTAACTCAAATTAAACCTGCAGCACAGAGAGGACCCTCCTCATCTTTCAGACATGCCTGCCAACAAGTCATCGTACGGTAGGATTTGCAGCATATGGTACTGTCAGCTAACAAGTAAGAAGGCAAGCTCTTAAAGATGATTTCACCATATGACTTTTCAAGTTAAACGTGGTCTACCACTCATTAGGCAGCACATTGGAACTGGGAGGGGGTAATGTGAACGGGAATCTCTGGCGCCAGGATTCCTGGAGCTCCCTCTGGTTTTGCCAGTCTACTTTCTGTGGGGTCTATAATGGCCCTTCACACTGCCGTAGTGTTCCAGCACCATGGCAACCGCTCCATTCTTCCCCAGGGCTGCCGAGAGAGGACACTCAGAGAAACTTCCACCCCGTTTGACATGCACTAAGTACTTCACGTAGGTGGTGGTCACACTGGAGACAGAAAGAGTCATTCAGAAAAGGATACTTCAGATTGTTTACATGCAGGAGCTAATTCAGAGACGTTCTCTTCATCATGTACCAAGATATCATTCCACTTCTGAATATGTCCAGGTCACAGAGTATCATTGAACAGTTTTACTGTTACAGACAGTGTGTTGGGTTGAAAGCAATTTGAAAAGTTTATGGTTGACAATAACAATTTGTCCTAGCTTCAGAAACATGTTAAAAATGTATGTTCTATTGAGCTAATTGTCTTGTCTAATGAAGTTAAAATATTCCCGCCTCATTGGTCTTAATTTTAATTTTATTTAACTAGGCAAATCAGTTAAGAAAGAATTCTTATTTTACAATGACGGCCTACCCCGGCCAAACCCTCCCCTAACCCGGACGACGCTGGGCCAATTGTACGCCGCACTATGGGACTCCCGATCACGACCGGTTGTAATACAGCCCGGGATCAAACCAGGGTCTGTAGTGATGCCTCTGGCACTGAGATGCAGTGCCTTAGACCCCTGTGCCACTCAGGAGCCCTATGATGTCTTTGTGTGGTTGGAACCCGGTCAAGGCAGAATCACTGAATAAGCTTCAGTCACGCTCATTAGCTTGTCATCCATGGTAATTCTGCAGGCCATCATTCATCTCTATGACTATAGATATATGTTCTGACAAACAATGACAATATTCCACAATGAGACTGAGCGCCATGGACAAGCTGAACCTGACCTGTTGAGCAGTCATCTCTTCTGGTGGTCCCAATTAGCTATGCTAAGTACAACAGACATGAGGCAAGCAAACAGACATCCAGAGCAGAGCACAGGAAACTGTGACATCATACGCTGGACTGTCTTTTCATTGCCTCCAGTAGGCAGGTCACCAGTTGCTTTGACAGAACATACTGGACTACGGAGGGAGGGAGAGAAGCTGAGCGAGGGTTTTTCCCACTTAAAATGCCTGGCCAGAACAGACACACAGAGAGGACTGACTAGGAGGAAAATGTCATCAGTATTGAAGAAATGATATGGGTCATAGACAAAATATGGGGGAGTGACATGGCCTGATCCATTTCTGTCAGGTAAAAATGACCATACCCTAATGTAATGTTTTCCATTCTAGCTCCATGTCCCAATTTAATTAGCTAACATTACTGAGCTGAACCAGACTGCAGTCCAGTTCATATGGATCTCCCAAGAGCAATAGGTTACTGGATGTATATATAGGGGTCTAACCTAGCTCAGGACTAGACAGCTGGCTAGGAATATGCCTGCCTGACTGTCAGCCCAGGGTCCAGATGCTTTAGTTGACTGTCTTTAGCCCCCATCAGGCCATCTGTGGATGGGAATAGAGGGCAGATGGAGAGCTGACGGGTGGGTGAGTGGGTAAGAGGCTTTGGGAAGGAGAGGGGACGGGGGTTGGCAGTTGGGCAGTGGAGGAGAGGGAAGAGAGGAAAGGTTGCTTATCCCCTGGCATTTCAATGAGTAAGAGGATGAGAGGAAAACAAGAAATGGCCCATATGTTCAACGTCACTCCGGGTCCTTAACAATATGGATGGAGAGTAGTACTGTACAGTAGATCACTAATGGACTCTTAAATAACACAGGCTTACGCACAACGACATCCATTTACAGGCTAGACGGTCATCCTCTTCTCAGCATGTGGATCAAAAGGCATGGCTATTACACTATAAAGCCATTTGTAATCAGAGGCTCAACGTCTCTGTACAGTAGGCCATACCCTCGGTAATACAAATAAATACACACACACACACACACACACATCTTTTAAAATGATAAACTTGGATTAGCTACCACAACGTGCCATTGGAACACAGGAGTGATGGTTGCTGATAATGGATCTCTATACGCCTATGTAGATATTCCATTAAAAAAATCTGCCATTTCCATCTACAATAGTAATTTACAACATTAACAATGTCTACACTGTATTTCTGATCAATTTGATGTTATCTTAAATGGACAATTTTTTTTTGCTTTTCTTTCAAAAACAAGGAAATGTCTAAGTGACCCCAAACTTTTGAACGGTAGTGTATGTATATATATGGAATGAGTTTCTCTGGCTTTATATACACACGACTGGAGTAGATCACACTTGCACCACAGATGGGACTGACGAACAGAAGCCTGCATCAGAGGGCTTGGTGTAAGGGAAAAAGCCTGCCACGTCAAAGCCTGCCATGCACAGGAAACGACTGTCACCTCTGTTCATAACCTCTAGCAAAAAATATCAAATATCAACATAGTTACTCCATAGCTATTACAGCATCCACCATGCCTTGCCCAGTGGGTGTCCTCATGTCACCACCTGAACACCAACTAAATGAAAAGCACACTAATGTACCGTTGCATTCCCCATTACCGACGCCTGGTTTGTAGTCAGGGTGAATGTTCTTTACTAAAAAAAAGCAACTGCCTGGTTATGATCACAAACCATACAGTCTGATTATGATGGTAGCATGGTTTCCAATAAGGAGTGCCCATGACGAGCAGCTGCCAGAGCAGGCCAGGGGAAAGAGTGAAGTCAGTGACACTGCAGCAGAGAGTGGAGCTGGCTGCTTAAAGACTCACCACAGTCTCTCTGGAACAATTTTCAAACGTCTCTCAGTGGTTCGAGATGGAAAGCCTGGCACACAGAAAATGATGGCTAAACATTTGTTGTTGGTGTGTCAAATGAATTAATGAGCAACTTTTACTCCTTGTTATTGAGTGTGGTCCTGCAACACTATAATCTGAGAAGGAGAGCCCCCCCATGTTTCATCCAACAGTAACATCAGTTAGTCATGTAGTGCATGTACTGTAGTGTTGATCTGAGCCCACTGGGAACTGGCCAGGCAGTCTGCTAAATAATTACAGTAATCATCTAGAACTCATTAATATTTCAGGGAGGGGGGTGTTGAAACCTAATCAGCACTAAGAGGAAATTGTTTTGATTTTACACACAGCAAAAGGTATTGCTGCTTGTACTGTACTGTATATGCATTGTACAGCCACTGTGCAGAGTAATGCATATTATTTCAATGTATACAACGGGTGGGTCTAATCCTGAATGTTGATTGGTTAAAACCATATTCCAGCCAATGTCTGTTCCACAATTTACCACTGGCTAAATCTATGACGTTAAAATGCTTATTTACTCTGTTCCATCTGACTGACTGTCTCATCAGCCCAGCCAAGCAATTTATAAACTTGATCTCCACTATAAAAAGCATCTAGACATTATCTCACATTTCTTTCAGACTAACATTTTATTTTTCAACTGCGGATATTTGTATAAATATTGTTGTCTGTCTCTCCGACATTTGCAACATTATTTCAATATTCATATTCGATCTCCAGCTGTCCCATAGTAATGAACGTGTTGAGAGTCGGGACGAGACAGGCAGGCAGCTTTTTTCAACCAGTCGAAATCATAAATCAGCTGGCATCATTTTTATGGATATATACAAAGAAATTTCAAATGAAAAAAGGTCAAACAAAATGAAGTGCAGCTAGTTTGCTGTCTTTCCAGGTTCCGTTTGAAGTGATTGTGTTACTGTAGCTGTGTTGTTGGCTAACTCCTCTGAACAAACAGTGTCCTGAATGGTGAGCACATTTTCTATGCCAGGTGAAATCGTGCCTCATTAGCTCATTGTTATGGATGTATCCAAATGAATGTCTCTGGAAATCAGCTTAAACAAATGCAAATGCAGCTACTGTTGTTATTCTGGCTGCACTGTTTGATGTGACAGTAAGTTAGCCGTAGTTGGCTGGCTAGCTAGCAAGGGATAAGAAGGTTGCCAGCCAGTATGGCAATGGAACATTTATAAAGAACGACCATAGATACAGAACAAAAAGACTGAACGACTGGGTCGCGTCTCTGGCAACCAAACCGATAGAACGAACGACCACCCGGCTTGGGTAGCAACCCTAGATTTGTGTCGGGACCATATCTTGTGGAAGGATGAAATAGTATGAATAAATTAATCAAAATAACATTTTTAATGAAAATATGTCAATCATTATTTGAATATGTTGATAACCAGTGGAATAAAAGTGATAGTGCCCTTGAAGCCGGTGTTTGGAGGATATATTGGCACGGTTTGCAGGCCCTCGTCTTCGTCTCGTCTTCTCCTGCATTATTACTTTATTTACATTATTTTTTTATTGAACCTTTATTTAACTAGGCAGGTCAGTTAAGAACAAATTCCTATTTACAATGACGGACTACCCCGGCCAAACTCCGGCCTATCCCGGCCAAACCCTAACCCGGACAACGCTGGGCCAATTGTGCGCTGCCCTATGGGTTGTGATACAGCCCGGAATCGAACCAGGGTCTGTAGTGACGCCCCTAGCACTGGGATGCACTGTCGTAGACCACAGGCCTCACATTCTTCTATTTATGATTAATTGTGGGGTCATGATGAAACAATGTCACAAATCAGGGTTTGTGCCTTTGGGGGGGCTCTAAACTACATCTTATCCACATCTTACTCTTTTTCCAATACTAAGCAGGTGACAGATCTCTGTGGTTGCGAATCATTGGGACGTACTTGGTTTGGCATTGATGATCACCTTCTCTCCAGAGTGGGGTTGTGGGGTGAAGCGGCTGTTGTCACCCATGTCTTCACTGGAGCCAAACTCTACTACGTCCACAAAGCTCAGAGGGACACTCCACTTCAGCAGGAACTTCTGACCCAGGGCGGCGTTGCCACTACCACTGCCATCAACACTGCACCTGGATACAGAGGAGAAGGACAGGCAGAGGACTAATTCATTTCCTCACAGGGACCAATAAAGGTTTCTTCAACCAATATTACATTTATCGAGTGTATTCCTCACTGATACAGAGGGGATTGTAAACAAAAGTTCAGAAAGTTAACTGATTCACCATCGTAAGGTATGTGCTATGGTATGTACTGTATATGGTATGCCACATCAAAGTGGGGCAAATTCTTTTGAAAATGGCATGACTGTATTGTATGACTTAGACTGTACTTCATGCATGACTGTATTGTATGACTTAGACTGTACTTCATGCATGACTGTATTGTATGACTTAGACTGTACTTCATGCATGACTGTATTGTATGACTTAGACTGTACTTCATGCATGACTGTATTGTCAGACTTAGACTGTACTTCATGCATGACTGTATTGTCAGACTTAGACTGTACTTCATGCATTACTGTATTGTCAGACTTAGACTGTACTTCATGCATTACTGTATTGTCAGACTTAGACTGTACTTCATGCATGACTGTATTGTCAGACTTAGACTGTACTTCATGCATGACTGTATTGTCAGACTTAGACTGTACTTCATGCATGACTGTATTGTCAGACTTAGACTGTACTTCATGCATGACTGTATTGTCAGACTTAGACTGTACTTCATGCATGACTGTATTGTCAGACTTAGACTGTACTTCATGCATGACTGTATTGTCAGACTTAGACTGTACTTCATGCATGACTGTATTGTCAGACTTAGACTGTACTTCATGCATAACTGTCTCTACAGTTATCATGTCGCCCTATTGGCACTTGACAGCCTGGGCAGAGAGCTCCTGTAAATTTTGTAAATATTGAATCATTATGTTTTTTGTATGAATGATTTCACTTTTTGTTTATGAATAGCCAAACAAGTATAGATTTACTCTGGATTACATTTAGTTTGATGCCTAAGAATTAATGGCAAAACAGCATTTCAAGATGGCTAGCTAACAATGCTAGCTAGCTAGCCGTTTTAATTTGACTACGTCGGCCTATATTGGGATGTTTCTACTGTCTCCTTGATCCAACGGGGGGCCGACGGTGGCGAGCTTTCAGTGAGGAATTCATTGCTCCAGAACATTCCTCCAAAGTTATGAGTGTTCTGTATGCTGAGTGAGTGCATGGGGAGAAAAGAAACTGCTCAGCTACCACTGTTCACCACCTGTACCTGCACCTCACCCTGCTCAAGCTATTTATTGACTGTCACTCCATTTGTTGCTCATGTCATTCATTTTTATTGATGTTGTTTTGCTTTTTAAGCACCTTGAGATTTGTTTACCTGTATGTACTGTGTACTGCAAATCAGCTTTTAGCTTCCAAGTACGACCTACTTGTAAAAATGTAATAAACTACTACTACTACTACTTTATAAAGCGTATAGATCCTCATGTCAGAGCCAGTGGCCAGTAGCTAGTGTGGTGAGGTACAGTATAATTACAGGACACAGGCTCCTCCACTGGGAGCTGATCAGAATCATACCCATAGAGGATGCTCCCTCCAACTGTGGGTAGAAACCCTGACCAGGGTGAGTACCGTGTCTGGTGCTGGTGCTTTGGGTCTTACCGGACGTTGGGCGTGGCACACATGAGCACGTCGTTGAGCAGGAAAAGGCGTCGCTCCTTGGTCTTGATCACCTCTCCGTGGTCGTTGTAGACCGTCTCCACTATGTCATCAGAGCGAATCAGGTAGCGGCTGCCATTACTCAGAAGCTGATGGGTAAGGGAGAGAGACCAAGAGGTTAGATACAATATATGGTCTTGACGGTCTTCCCCTAGGTTCATTTATGATTTATATCAATGTGCTTTGGCAAAGTGGGTGGGGTTATATCCTTCCTGTTTGGCCCTGTCCGGGGGTATCATCGGATGGGGCCACAGTGTCTCCTGACCCCTCCTGTCTCAGCCTCCAGTATTTATGCTGCAGTAGTCTGTGTCGGGGGGCTATGGTCAGTCTGTTATATCTGGAGTACTTCTCCTGTCTTATCAGGTGTCCTGTGTGAATTTAAGTATGCTCTCTCTAATTCTCTCTTTCTTTCTCTCTCTCGGAGGACCTGAGCCCTAGGACCATGCCTCAGGACTACCTGGCATGATGACTCCTTGCTGTCCCCAGTCCACCTGGCCGTGCTGCTGCTCCAGTTTCAGCTGTTCTGCCTGCGGCTATGGAACCCTGACCTGTTCACCGGACGTGCTACCTGTCCCAGACCTGCTGTTTTCAACTCTCTAGAGACAGCAGGAGTGGTAGAGATACTCTTAATGATCGGCTACGAAAAGCCAACTGACAGTTACTTCTGAGGTGCTGACTTGCTGCACCCTCGACAACTACTGTGATTGTTATTATTTGACCATGCTGGTCATTTATGAACATTTGAACATCTTGGCCATGTTCTGTTATAACCTCCACCCGGCACAGCCAGAAAAGGACGGGCCACCCCTCATAGCCTGGTTCCTCTCTAGGTTTCGGCCTTTCTAGGGAGTTTTTCCTAGCCACCGTGCTTCTACACCTGCATTGCTTGCTGTTTTAGGTTGAGTTTCTGTACAGCACTTTGCGATATCAGCTGATGTAAGAAGGACTATATAACTACATTTGATTTGAATGTACATTTAAGGTACTCCCCAAAATATATAAATACATTCTGTAGATATTGCATGGAAGCAGTTTGTCCGATCTTACTGTAGCTTTTTAGTCTGGTCCGTGTCAAGGGTGAAATGAATATGAAGATACCATTTAGTTAGTGTAGAATATACACATACTAGTATAAGGACATGCAGTTTACAGATCAGTGTGCTTTTAGTTACATTTAAGGCACTTTGCAGCATGCACACATCCATAAAATATACTGTAGATTCCATGGGGCGGTTGTTTGCTCTTGTGGGCAGATAAACAGACAAATAATTAGACAGTAGGGAATATTGATGCCTCCGTATCAGGCTCAGAGCCATCTCCTGTATATTGCCAGATTTGTGGATAGATGGATTCTCAGTGAATCATGTGAAACATCTACAGTCAAGGCCTCAATGCCCACACAATGGAAGAAACAATCTGTTTAAACATTCAAATATCATCTAGTTATAGAGGACAAACACTGAGCCCCTATGGTCTGAAGAAGATCAATGGTGTGTGTGGACAAACTATAAACTATACTTATGGGGACCAGAAGTCCCCACAAGAATAGTAAACAAACAAACAAACATTTGACCAACTGGGGACATTTTGTGAATCCCCACAAGGTCAAATACTATTTCTAGGGGGTTTAGGGTTAAGGTTAGAATTAGTGTTAGAATTAAGTTTAGGGTTAGGAGCTACTGTTAGTTTTAGTGTTGGGAGCTAGTGTTAGGTTTAGGGTTAAGGTTAGGTTTTGGGGTTAAGGTTACAGTATAGGATTTTTTAAATAATGGGACTGAATTGTGTCCCCCCAAAAGGTTAGTTATACAAGACTGTGTGTGTGTGTGTGTGTGTGTGTGTGTGTGTGTGTGTTCGAGCAATACCTTGTTGAGGTAGCGTTCGTTCATGGCCTTGGCTATGTGTCTGATCTCACAGCGCTGGTCAGCCTCCCGCTTCTTCTCATTGAGCTTTTCAGCCAGGGTCTCCAGTTCTGTCAGGGCCATCTGTAGGGGCAGTCTGTCACTGTGGCCTGCTGGTGTGTTCTTCAACATGTCCTGTATCACATTGTATCACAGTCAGAACACCACAGAATAGCATAACATACTGTAACATGACATAACATCTGTAGGGGCAGTCTGTCACTGTGGCCTACTGGTGTGTTCTTCAACATGTCCTGCCATACAGCATGGAGAGATAACACATTCAGAATATAACAGAGCACCGATCACATCCAGAACATCTCTACACTGGCATAACATCAGTTTAAAACTATTCAGATTCTTTCAGAAGCCCAATGGGCAGTCTAAAATGTTATCCTCAGTCATAATAATTATGAGTGAGGATCAAATTTGAAGCACCTGAAGCAGAAATTATTTCCCAAGAGTATGCACACTACACAGCACTCTCTCTGCATGGTGCATTCTTAACAGCAGAGCTCTTTGGTAGTGAATATGTGGCGCCCTCCGCTGGTAGACGTGTAATATGTACTCTAGGCACTAAGTGTGGACGTTACAGTGAAATAGATACCTGCAGCAGTAGAATGAACTGAGGGAATCTCTGGATGGGCTTCATCATGAGTCCGTAGAGAGTGACCCGGTCACTGCTGGTGTCCTGACGTTGCTGAGGAGAGAGAAGAGGACAATCAATGATTGCTGATTGCTGCAGTGCAGGGCAATCCAATACAGAACCACAAAGTGTTTTGGTTCAGTCTGAAATCAACCCCAGGTCCCTATACGGAGTTAGGTTTAGGATAGAGCCAGCGATGCATATTCTGCATAGCTGTATCTCTGTATTTTCACAGGAGCATACTTAAAAAAATATATATATTTACAATGGTGCTCTGACTGACCTTGAGGAAGTCTAGGAAGCTGGGTTTGGAGGCACACGTCTTCCTGACCACCGCCATGGCTGTGCTGAAGTTGTTCACATACTCACAGTAGGCATCCAGCACCATGGACTTGGAGAACTGGGACCCAGATATAGAGAGAGGGTGGGACAGAAAGGGGAGAGAGCAAGCCATCAACACCTCATACGAGTCCGATACAATTACAGTCAGGGATGGAATTAACATGGTACCAGACAAAGGAATGGGGCTTCCTAGGGCTAAAATAAGCTGTTAGTTGGACAGTGTATTATGATGGTTGTTTCTGGCCAGGGATAAGAGAGAGAGGACAGTAAGGAAGAAGGCACACAGCACATGGGTCACAAATGCTGTGTCCTGCTCCTTTGTTGTGGTCATGCTTCAAACAGTAACAAACCTCAGGAAGAGGGAGAACTGGGGTTACTGGGTGAGACTTTGTTTGAAGACCCCTGACTGGGTTGCTAGGCAGCAGAGACACCAGGGTGGAGCACTTCCTCCAAGAACCCAGTACAGCTGTGTGTGTCGTGTGTGTGTGTGTGTGTCATGTGTGTGTGTCATGTGTGTGTGTAATCAAGGGACTAATTCCTATAGAACGAGTCATGGTAAACTTGCACTATCGCTTCAGTCAGTGTTGTGTTCAATGGTGAAGCACAGTACAGGACATGGTGTGAGTAAAGGAATGTTTCTGTCCACTAGTTTTGACCACATGACCACTGTCAAATGGTTTACTCTTCCACCCATCTTAAAAGTGGAACTGAATCCTTCCTACAGTGGGTTCCCCAGCACGGAATCCTTCCTACACTTGTCCACCAACCCACCGAGGCTACAAAGACGTCCCCGATCATCTCCAGACTGTCCCACTCGGCCACGCGGCACGCCAGGGCGATCTGGAACAGGGCGTGGCACTGGAGAATCTCCCGGATACGATAGAATGTCACCTTCAGCTTCCTATCGCTTAGCAACCTGGGCTCAATCTCCAAAAGTGGCTTTTCATATTGCTGATAAGAGAGGATAAAGATGTGGTAGTAAATATTTTCCTTGAGGAAATTTGAGAAATGTTATACGAAATGTATAAACTGTAAAATAACATACCTCTAAAATCCGCTTCAGTGCATCCAGATAGTTCTTCTCACTCTCTAATATGGAGCCCAGTATACACCTCCTCACCACCTGTTGTTGTGAGAGACCCTCAGGGACGGGACTGAGCACTGGCTCCATGTTGAAGCATTCCACTTCGATGAATAGCTCTGACTCCTCATCCTCAAAACAGGTTGACTTCCTCTCTGAGATAAACAGGAGAGACGAGGTCAGCTTAAATCCGATGAGCATCACCCAGGAGGTTAATACACATTGTTAGTGGATGATTCCCCTGTTACAATGTAAAGTGCTTGCATTTTTATCCCAGATACATCAGTGTAATTAACTGACTAGTGTGAATTAAGGACCATAGTCCATGTTCTGTTCTTAATCTTACCGTGACAGTGGGTCTTGATATACGACCTTCCCCTTCTCACTGCTGCTTTGGTTTTCTCCAGGCCGTCTTTGGTCCCATCTCTCGCTGCCTTCACCAGCTTTTGCATCTTCATGTAACGTCAACAACAGTAAATAGCACTCAGAGCAGACAGAGAGAACAGCATGCTACTGAAACACTTAGGGAGGAGATAGGAACTGTGTTAGAAGAGAAGGGAAGATGGCAGATCATGTAAATACAGGAGCAGGACCTCAGGGAGAGCAGGGTGGACCAGAGGAAGACAGCAACTGTGACAGCAGCTGAACTGAGTCAATCTAAACTCAAATATTCTCACAGATGCATAAGGGCTTAAGTGATGTGTACTTAACTTCAATCTCTCTATGTGAGACCTGTAAATAGGGAATGTCAGTAGTTTAGAAGCTCTTTCATTAGCCAGGGTAGAGTCTCAGAAGATTTACCTAGACTGCTACAACCCTCTGCTGAAAAGTAGAACTACATAACTATCTTTTATTATAGATTTGTTTGAAAATGTTCTGTAGGCGTGGACTGGGATGATCCTGTACGGACCTCCTGTCTAGGCCTACACACAACTCAGCTGCTCTGGTGTCTCAGTACGCCGTAGACCTAAAGGCATGTCACTTAGGAGATGCAGTTGCCTCAACACCCACACGGTTAGTGGCACAGGTCAATGCAGTAGAGACAAACTCACCACCAGACATAAGCTCAGGATGAAGGGACTAGGTCTGAGTCAGTCAGTGAGGGACACCGTGAGGGAGGTCGGGGTTAAGGAGGATCTACTTTGTCTAGCGGAGGGTGACAACACACACCGACCATGATAATGACATTTACCTTCTGCTCGTGTTTCTGTTTAATCTGCTGCAGCTCTACCGTTCCCACTGTATTTGCCATAAGATCTTTCATCTTTTTCTCATAGTGTTCTTTCAAGCGTGTCAGATCTTGAGAAAGCTAAACAAAAGCAGAGCATTTGAAGCATTACCAGGCAGATCCTCAGAAGGTGGTCAGCCCCTCACCCCAATCCACCCACCCTCACCACAGCTAAGGCCTTGCCTCCTCACCCATATTTTGTCTCCCGACCCACATAGAAATCTTAAAGGTAGACTCAGTGATATGATGTAGATGCGCAGAGCGTAGTGGGTCAATTTCAGCAAACAACTAAGAGCGTTGAAGAGCGAGACTAAACTTCTCCAGTGTTTTGGTCCTGTATCTACTACACTCTAACAGCGTGAAGCGAACCATTCACATGCGTAGATACTCTGCGTGACTCTGAGAATGTTCTGCATCTCATCGATCTCATCACGTCGTAATATCTACCGTGCTGCATTTCACTGAGGCTACCTTTAACTGGGCCAATCTCTGCTACAGAAGCCAAGCAGTCACTTTGTGCAGACAGCTGAGTTATAACACTGAGACCTCCCTGGCAAGACCTCTGGGCTGAATGAACAAGCAGGCCATTCAATTCAAAACCAAATATACAAATGAACTGTATATTATCGAGAGCATAGTATTAACATGTACAGCAGGAAGACAAGAATAAGCCTAGTGTGTAAAAATGTGTATTGACATTTGCTGAATGATTTTTCATTTCAAATATGAGGATGTCAAATATTTATGAATCTTCTGTTTAACTGGATATTGCATTTGATTAGACATTCACTGTGTGCCACTGCTTCTGCTTCCTCATATGTTCAAGACGCTGACATAAATGACACTCTTCGGGAAAAAAAAGGGTTCCAAAAGGGTTCTCCGGCTGTCCCCGTAGGAGAACCCTTTTTGGTCAAAGGTAGAAACCTTTTTGGTTTCAGGTAGAACCCTTTTGGGTTCCATGTAGAACCCTCTGTGGAAAGGGTTCTTCATGAAACCCAAAAGGGTTCTACCTGGAATCAAAAGGGTTCTCCTATGGGGACAGCTGAAGAGCCACTTTAGGTTCTAGATCAGTGGTTGCTGGTGGGAGGAGCTATAGGAGGATGGGCTCATTGTAATGGCTGGAATGGAATAAATGGAACAGAGCCAAACATGTGGTTTCCATATGCTTAATCTGTTTGATATCGTTCAATGTATTCCATTCCAACCATTACAATGAGCCCATCCTCCTATAGCTCCTCCCACCAGCCTCCACTGTTCTAGATATAACCTTTTTTGTTGTTGTTCTAAGAGTGTATCCTTCCTTAGCGTCTGTTGATCTGTGGCGTCCATCTGCAGCTTTGTGCATCTCCTGGTGAGACACATATCCTCTCTCAAACTTCTACTCCCCATAGTATATATAATCCCCTTCCTCTAGCAAATTCCCCCTCGTCTCCTCAATCTCTTCACCCTTCTTCTCCCTACCTCTCCCTCCCCAGAGAGACAGAGTTTACACACATGGGTCTTCCTTTGTGGGGGCTTCCCTCTCATGAAGGCGTCAGGCAGGCCATTCTCCCTGCGGCCCTCCCCGTCACTCTGCTCGTCATAGCTCTCAAACTCGCTGGAACTCCAACCGTTGTCCAGGGAGCTGCCACAGCCCTCCTCCCCAAACTCCACATCATCATAGATCATCTCGTCTGGCTCTGAGGGACGAGGAGAAAGGGTTCAAATCAAGGGGAACAGCATTACAATCAGGGTGAAATACCTTTTCAACTGCAATGGTGCAATTTGTATTCATGTACAGTAAGTTAGCCTGACCATATTCAGATCAGATTCCTTGGCATGAATTCTACTTGTCAGTTCTAGTGCATCAACTGAACATTGTACAGCATAACACAGTTTGCACTGTGTTTGCACTGTGGGCACATCAAATGTTTCTGCTGAATAATTCCAGCACATTATGTTTTAGAAATGCAAAAGAGGTAAAGACATTAATATGCAAAAGTCACAAAACGCTGTGGAAAAGAGGAACGACAGTACAATGAAAAACAGAAAGAAAGACTGACAGAATAGAAAGAGAAAAAAGGATACAGCACTGACCTGTAGTGGAGTCAGAGTTCTCTCTGGGCACGTCATCATAAATTACTTCATCTGGATCTAAATGACAAAGAAACAGTGTTTGAATTAACAAGGTCTCAATGTGAAATTAAGCTTCACACAACGGACAGGATACAATCTCAGGGAAGGCAAGAGGAGAGACCCACAAGAGCCTGGTTCCTCAAAAGGACCAAGAGGAAGGAAGTGTCTATTTTTTACTCAAGTGAATTCCCAAAGAAAACACCAAAGCGTAGTTATGCATTGTGCACGGGACAGATTCAGGCTGGACTCAGAACTTTACAATCCCTGTCCTGTTGTGTTCCAAGCAAAAAGTATAAACTAGGTAAATACAAATGGAAATGGAAAAGGAAAATAAACAGATCATTGTGGAAAATGACATATTTCTCATTGGAAAATGAAGAGGATAACTTACTTTCCATCCAGGCTGTGTTTGCAGGGTCCGACACCCATTTAGACAAAGCATCCTCCTCTCTGATGGCAGGATACTCTTCACTGCAGACATTTGAATAAAATAGAGAAATAATAACCATCTGCTATTCCAACACAAATAAACAAGTATCCACATCATCACAAATTCTGGCAGATCAAGTCCAGTCTGGATGAAATAAAACAGATCAGTGAAGAAAGAGCCTGGCAAGCGAGTCACTCACATATCAACAGAAACGTTGCCTGTCCCCACCACAGTATCTGGAGGGAGAGAGAGAGAACAAAAATCTATATCGATGACTCCTTCCCTAACGTTGCATGCAGTTTGCACTAAACCTTAGCTACTGCCACCAGGGGGCAGCCATCACTGAAACTAAATTAGCATCAAAGAGATAAAAAAAATACGACCTGAAATTGATTGATAAGGACCTCAGATTAGATTGCTCATTCAAAAAACGGCAATGACAATCTGATAACTAATACATGTTCACATATTTTCTGCTATGATAGCCTTGCGTGCCACATAACATTTCCAACCGATAAACCTGACAGTATATTGGAACAATCAGTCAACGTGTTAAGATTACAACTACAGAATATATCTTTCAAAATACTTTAAAACAGGAGTAACCCTCTGTGATGTGTTGGGTAGCTTAATTACACTGCAATTTCCCCTCAGACTGGCCAAGGCACACATTTAACTACTACTGTAACATTAAAGAGAAAACAGGAAAATCCTAACAGCCAACACAGAGTTTAGCAAGCGGCTAAATTTAGTCCCCACTTCCTTGAGGCAAGGTTTTAGGAAAAATAAATGCGAAGAAGAAAGGAGAGGAAATATTTGCTGGGAGTACAGAGCATGCATGTGTCATGGCCTCTCATCCCAAAGTCAGTGGTGAAGAAGGGGGAGAGTATGGGGGAATTCCACTAAGGAGAATGAATGAGAAGAAGTTTGAACAGTTCCCACCACATTTTTTCAGTGCTCTGTTCCTACGTTTCAGTGCTCTGTTCCTACTTTTCAGTGCTCTGTTCCTACTTTTCAGTGCTCTGTTCATTGTAGGAACACTATATCGGAGTATTTCAATATGAGGTTTTCAATATGAATGCAGAACAGAGTAGAAGGAATAGCAGGAATGGCTGTTCAAATCCTAATTCTACATGTTTCCACCATGGATGTGTTCTTCCTTTACCCTCCTCGTCCACGGAGAAGTGTCGGATGATGACGGGCGTAGTGTAGGCTGGCGTAATGAGGGGCACACCAGAGGGGGTGGCGTACCCACAGGGCACGGGCACAGAGTAGCCCGGTGGGACACAGAGGGGGCTGGCGGGGGGAACATCCTGGCCCTTCCCCTCCCTCTCCCCCTCTCCTCCTACCCTCTCAACCGGTGAGGAAGAGGTAGGGACGGGCCCATGCTGCTGCTCCAGTTGCTGTAGTTGGAGGGGGGTGATTTCAATCACAGAGTAGGGGTTGACTTTCCTCTGGGAGGTGGTCCTGGGGACGGCCGGGGGAGGGTCATCACTGGACACTTCCTTATCTGCAATGGAAATGTAACACACAGTTAGTTCCAAATGATCCCCATCAACACAACACAGCTACACACTGCTCCAAATGATCCCCATCAACACAACACAGCTACACACTGCTCCAAATGATCCCCATCAACAAAGCTACAGTTACAAACTGCTCCAAATGATACCCATCAACACAACACAGCTACAAACTGCTCCAAATGATCCCCATCAACACAGCTACAGTTACAAACTGCTCCAAATGATCCCCATCAACACAACTACACACTGCTCCAAATGATCCCCATCAACACAGCTACAGTTACAAACTGCTCCAAATGATCCCCATCAACACAACACAGCTACAAACTGCTCCAAATGATCCCCATCAACACAACACAGCTACACACTGCTCCAAATGATCCCCATCAACACAGCTACAGTTACAAACTGCTCCAAATGATCCCCATCAACACAACACAGCTACAAACTTCTCCAAATGATCCCAATCAACACAGCTACAGTTACAAACTGCTCCAAATGATCCCCATCAACACAACTACACACTGCTCCAAATGATCCCCATCAACACAGCTACAGTTACAAACTGCTCCAAATGATCCCCATCAACACAACACAGCTCCAAACTGCTCCAAATGATCCCCACCAACACAACACAGCTACAAACTGCTCCAAATGATCCCCATCAACACAGCTACAGTTACAGACTGCTCCAAATGATCCCCATCAACACAACACAGCTACAAACTGCTCCAAATGATCCCCATCAACACAACACAGCTACAGTTACAGACTGCTCCAAATGATCCCCACCAATACAACACAGCTACAGTTGCACACTGCTCCAAATGATCCCCATCAACACAACACAGCTAGTTACACACTGCTCAAAATGATCCCCACCAATACAACACAGCTACAGTTACACACTGCTCCAAATGATCCATCAACACAGCTACAGTTACACACCGCTCCAAATGATCCATCAACACAGCTACAGTTACACACTGCTCCAAATGATCCCCATTAATACAACACAGCTACAGTTACACACTGCTCCAAATGATCCCCACCAACACAACACAGCTACAGTTACACACTGCTCCAAATGATCCCCACCAATACAACACAGCTACAGTTACACACTGCTCCAAATGATCTCTCCCAACACAACACAGCTACAGTTACACACTGCTCCAAATGATCCCCACCAATACAACACAGCTACAGTTACACACTGCTCCAAATGATCCCCATTAATACAACACAGCTACAATTACACACTGCTCCAAAGGATCCCCATCAACATAGCTACAGTTACACACTCCAAATGTAACACTCCAAAGGCTCCAAATGTGCTGGAACTCATTTGTTATCAGATTACTTTGCACAATTGCAAAATACTAAAAAGTACTGCCATAAAATTCCATGAGAGCAATTTGATGAGACCACATCATGTCTATCATTGGTTAGGTGACTAAGCACTCCAACTTGCGATCATTGCAGAAGACTGAAGAAGAATACTGTGACTTAAACATTTAACTTCCACTACTTCAAATCTCAGCCTGTGGGCCTTCCTTCTCTGAAGCCTTCGATCACACCGTAGTGTGTTTACTGTTTTACACCACACACCTCGTCTCGGGCCCTGTGGTCAGAAGAGATAAATCACAATACACCCACTAGAACACACTACAGACACATATGCTGCGAAGCAAACAGTACTGGTCAGACACTGGAGAGGAGAGGGGCCTGGACTCTCAATTGGACTAGGATGTAATCGTCAGAGGGGGAGAGACATAGGAACTTGGGAGGTGAGTGCTAGAGAGAGGGAAGTGCATGGAATGTGTGTTAGCAAGAGGTTGTTGGAGTCTCTAGTAAAAATGTGGGGTGAGTCTAACTGGGGCGATTGACCTCTCTCCTCTGACACACAGAGAGAGAGACAGAGAGAGACAGAGAGACAGAGAGAGAGAGAGAGAGAGAGAGAGAGAGAGAGAGAGAGAGAGAGAGAGAGAGAGAGAGAGGGGTAGTGTTCTGGTGGTGTCAAGCTGTGTGTGATGAATGCCAAGAGCCACCCTGAACCAGGCAGCCAGTGATACCAGGCTGGACTACACTAATGTATTTTCCAGCCTGACATGGCGCATGTGTCAGAATGAGGTAATACAACATGTGTAGGCACAAAACATGCACTAAGAATGGACTGCATGACACCAACTACTGTACAGCACCCACTCAGTGTGGAACAATGATATGGTTGTGGTGGTATATTATTTGTGTATGTTTAGGCTACAACGAGACAGAGGATCTATCCTCAGACATCCAGGTGATAAAGAGGAAAACTGAACACTTGTTTTCACTAACTTGTGTTCACGGAGTCTGTTCCTACAGGAGTGGAGTCCTCTGGGGGTGGAGGAGGGGGTAAGTCACGGTCTGCGCCAGCTTGGACAGATGAAGTCTTGTCCCCTTCTGCTGCTGCCACTGGAGCTGTTGTTTCTGTTGGAGCATTGGCTACTGGAGGATCCGGTGCTGATGCCACTGTGTCTGTTGTAGCCATGGCTACTGGAACTGGTGGTTCAGCTGCCACTGTGTCTGTGTCCGCTGCTGCTGCTGCTGTGGGCTCCGGGTTGGAGGGCCGGGGGTCTGGTCCTTCCTGCTGTGGGTGAGGGGCCACACCATTGATCTGGGCCTTGTCCCCGTAGTCTGGGGCTGGAGGGGCATGGGGTGTCCGGTCTGCCTCAGGGAACTCATCCCCACTGTCATCAAACTCAAACTGCTCCCCCTCTTCTTCATCGGCATAGGGCACCTCGTCCACCAACACTAATCACAGAAAGGAGAGAGAGAGAGTTGGAGTCAGAGAAATACAGCTTACCTTTGTGTGGCTTTGGATAGAGCGAGAGAACATGAGACATATGCAAGTAGAATAAGTGAAGTTTAATCATTATGCTCAAAGATCGGCAAAAGCTCAAATGTAGTTATTTTCCCTTCTCTCCAAAAATGTGAGGTTACCGACGCCTGACCCCACTAATGTCTATTCATAGTCACACAGTGGGTGGTTGGTTGAAAAGCCAAATATGTTAAATATGAATGCAGGTTTGTAATTAGCAAAAGGGTGGGTCTGCATTCATATTTAACTTGGTAGAGGGTCCCAACTTGACCCACCACCCACTGTGTGGTTATGAATAGACATTGGTTGAAAGAAATTGATAATAAGAAGATTGTGGGAGCTGTTCTGTTAGGTTTCATTGCAGCCTTTGATATTATTGACCATAACCTATTGTTGAGAAAACGTATGTGTTATGGTTTTTCAACCTTTGATATATCATGGATCCAGAGCTATCTATCTAATTGAACTCAGAGGGTTTTCGTTAATGGAATCTCCTAATCCTAACCTAATCTCCTAATGTCAAACATGTAAAGTGTGGTGTACTGCAGGGCAGCTCTCTAGGCCCTCTACTCTTTTCTATTTTTACCAATGACCTGCCACTGGCATCAACCATATACTCACCAGCAACCACAGCTAATGAAGTCACTGAAACCCTTAGCAAAAAGTTGCAGTCTGTTTGGAATGGGTGGCCAGGAATAAACTGGTCCTGAACATCTCTAAAACTAAGAGCATTGTATTTGGTATAAATCCTTCCCTAAGTTCTAGACCTCAACTGAATCTGGTCATGAATGGTGTGGCTGATACACAAGTTGAGCAGACTAAATGACTTGGTGTTACCTAAGACTGTAAATTGTCATGGTCAAAACATGTAAATTCAGTGGTTATACAAAGAAGGAGAGGTCTGGCCGTAATAAAGAAATGCTCTGCTTTTTTGACTCCACAAAGCAAGTCCTGCCTGCTCTAGTTATCTTGATTATTGTCCAGTCATATGGTTGTGCTGCAAAGAAAGACCTAGTTAAGCTGCAGCTGGCCCAGAACAGAGCTGTACATACTGCTCTTCACCGTAATCAGAGGGCTAAACTAAAATACTATGCATGCCAGTCTCTCTTAGCAAATAATTTAAATAAGAATTTGTACTTTACTGACTTGCCTAGTTATATAAAGATTAGACTAAGAGCATAGCATTTCTACACCCTAATTGTATAATTGTAGTGTAACCAATACCCAAACGGAGATTCAGTGAAAATAAAAATCTCATTGCTTTATCAAGACCGGTCCCCATGCTTGTCTCAGAGCAGCGCTTCATTTCCTATTGCTTCTAAATTCAATATGCTCTTTAAATAAATAAGACCTACACCACTTTTAACAGCATATTACTCAACACTATTGAGACTCAAGTCACCTACGGTCGGCCTATAGTATATCGAAAAATAAAAACTAAACTAAAAACTAAATAAACAAATCGGCATTTTGAAAGAGTATTTTTATCATTATTTTATTAACGAAAACATAAAGATGCCATTATTATTTACATTGTTTTAGTTTGAACGTGCAGACTGGCACTAAAAACAGAACAGCTGGAACGTTTCCCTAGTCAGCTCCGTTATTAGTGCAATGGCCCTTAAAGTGTTGCCTGTGTGGAGGGGTGGGTGTCCACCCCTGTCCCCTTTCCTCCTCTTCCCTTCCCCATGGGCTAGGTCGGTCTTCTGTGCGCGGCTCTGCGGCCCATCCGTGCCCCCTGCCCTCGTGCCTTGAACCTTGCACGCTTTCAGTGTATACAGCTGGAGAACTGCAAGGCAATACCATTGTGCGCCACTCGGGAGCCATGACCAATATGACCAATATATATTGTCCTGCTAATAACAGGGTAATAATATATCTGTGAGAATATCCAAGGGGCTTTTATATAATTCTAAATTAATAATACTAATAGTAATAATCACTTTGTTTAAAAAATAACAATATTTTGGAGATTATTTCGTTTTCAAATAACGTAAAATGAGCGAGAAAAGGGCCATTCTTGAACATGGGGTGAGACATTGTTACTAATTTGTAAATAATGCCAGTTTGTTATTTAGAATTATTTATTTCTGTTTTTAGAGGGAGAGAAACCAAAAAACGACAGTTCTCATGGGTCTCCCAGTCAAGGCATTGAACCAGCATCTGTAGCAACACAGCTTGCACTGCTATGCAGTATCTTAGACCGTTGCGCCACTCAGGCGCTGTATAACGTGACCAGTGGCCTACAGTACAGTACAGTACAGTAAGAGCAAAATAATCCTAACAAAATAAAAACCTTAGTGTAACAACAGTTTTAGTAAGTAATACTGAAGTTGTGCACAATTATCAGTTTCTATTTAGGTTTATGTCACCCATTCATTGTCAGTTAGAGACACAGTAGGACCCAAAAGCATAATCAGTGCTCTAACTCCCCCTTGCGCTGGTCTGGAGCAATGAAGTGGTGACGCAGGGTACCGTACTAAACCACAAATTACCTCTAAGTCCCGCAGCATAATCACACAACTTTTAGTGGAGCAACCACTGTAGATTTGCCCACTTGCCAATGAAAGTAATCATTAAAATAATTGGCAATATCAAATGGTTTTGTGATGAACAAGCCATCTGATTCGATGAAAGATGGAGTTGAATTTGTCTTTCTGCCCATAACTTAATTTAATGTACTGGTTTCAAAATACAGTTTCTTCTTATATTTGTTGAGTTTAGTCACATAATTTCTCATTTTGCAGTAAACCAGCCAGTCAGATGTGCAGCCAGACTTATTAGCCACTCCTTTTGCTCAGTCTCTTTCAACCATACCATTTTTCAATTCCTCATCAATCCATGGAGCCTGAACAGTTCTAACAGTCCGTTTCTTATTAGGTGCATGTTGATCAATAATTGAAATGCAGTGTCTGGATGCTCCTCATTAATCACATCAGACCAACAAATATTTTTAACATCATCCTCCACACGATGCAGTTCGGTGAGCAGTGTCGTCACACCCCCAATGACCAGAAAAAAACATGTTTTTCCTATGAATCCTGGGCTGCATCTCAATAGTCCAAACTGGCTTTCCTTCCTTATCTCCTTTCAGATCAATGTTGATGAAGGAATAGAGATGAAGAACGAAAGCCACTTTCTCTCTCTGACCTAAACTGTGCTGAGGATGCATATGGAATGTAAATGTCACCACAGACCTAATTCAGAGGACTTAAAGTGACATGGTGGTGGGTTAGAGGAAACCTGGTCTTGCTCTCCAGTTTATTGTTCTTTTCACCGCTATATGAGGTTCCTTTGGGAGGGCCGTGTGTAGGTTTAGTATCAGGGGGTTTATTCAGGTTGAGGACACCGACTGACACCATTGTGTAAGGCGTAGGAAAAAGCCTGTCAAATCAAATGGACAGCCGTTGTGCGAGCACTTCTCTTGTACTTTCTGACATACTGAATAAAGGAGGTGAATTAGGGAGAGGGGTGTAAAGAGGAGAGGAAAGTCTGTAGCCTAAAGAGAGAGAAAAATCCATGACATTAGAATCCCTGCTGAATGCTGGCAAAGGGTTCACAGAAGGTGACAGTCAGAAGTCATCGGTGGTATAGATGAAAGGAATGCTCTGTATTCAGCCCATTCAAACATCCACTTCTCTCTACAGGAGTCCAAGTACATGGACTTGCTATTGGATCCAGATTCCTATTACACAGTTTCCCTATGGGAGGCAGGAGCTTCAGTTTAAGAGGTCACAACCCCATCTGAGACTGCTACTTTATCTCCCTGGCCGTGGCGGACATATCTAACAGAAACGGGCATACCTCTGCTCCTAAACATACCACAGATTTCCCACGCGACTCAGTTCCAGTACAAACACGACTGTCCTATCAGGATTCAGGTTTCCCCACGACTAGGTTAACCAAGGTAAACTCTCATATCCTGACTGTTCCCGCTAAGAAACTGAGTAAAATTCCCTTTTCTCTCCTTTTCTCTAAGTTCTGGCACAATTTCCTGAATGACCAAACCAGAGGTAACAATTCAACCCTCTCATCTAAATGAGAAGATTTCCTACTAAGATTTCTCAGTATAGATCTACACCTTTTTCCCTTTGACCCCTATTCACATCAGTTCCGTTTCCTGTGCTGGCTAAATACTTCCTGCTTGACTGAGTAAACTCTAAGCTGACATTTAGACAGCTGTTACTAGAAACAACACTGTCTAACATAAATACACAACGGTAAGTAAGGCTACAGGTTAGGCTCACTAACCATCAAATACATTACTCAAAGGTTACTAACCCCTCAGGCTTAAATAAGTCCTTATCCCCAGTTCCAATACACAGATCAATCACTCAGAGACCCAAAAGTCCTTGAAGCTCTACAGCACTATGAGCCCTTTAGTCTAAATCCCCATCATGACTCCCTAAGGGGTTGACAGGAAGTGGTCTAGCCCTCAGTCTGAAGTTATGACAATGGTCTGTGACTCTGCTGTGACCTCTGACCTCTATGTACACCCTGAAACTAAACTTTGAAGGCGCTAGAGCAGAACATTAGGAGGGAAAACCTGGGAAGAGGTGACATCTGCTGTTCCCATCTGTGATAATGAATAGCTGTGTCGGACCAGCTAGAAGGACCAGGCACAGCTAGCCACTGCCTGGAGGGATGTTTCACTGCTGAGCCATGGGATGCATATTCATTCTTGTGCGTGTCTACTCTCTGACGCACAGGCTGGTCCAAGTAAAGCAGAGCAGGGTGTGATGGAACAGAGATTGTATAAAAGCTTGAACAGATTATTCGTTTAAATTGCCCATTCAATAATTTGGTCACGATCAAGTGTAAATGATGAAGCCATGGATAGTTGGCGCTGTGAGAATGTGTGCCTGCAGTCTGCTCAATACTCTCTCTCTAGCCAGCACACACACACACACAGAGAGAGAGAAAACTAGGCCTGTCCCCAACATCCATTGTCAATTAATAACCACAATATGGATTCTGTTCCCGTGCCTCCTCTCCTCTCTGCCACACTGCTCTGCTCAATGAGTAGGCTTACAATGTGCTCCAGCATCGCCACGGCAACAAGGCAAGTGGCTGCCCAGCTGGAGATGAGGCATTTCTCTGGCCTGTTCCATTCCCTGTGGTGCGTGTGTGTGCGCGCGTGCCTGATGCTGCAGTATTCAGCCAGGGCTCAGATACTGAGGCACATTGTCTGCCCTTCGCAATTGTGGCACATTTCTCCTCCTCCTTCTCCTTACTCCTTCGTTCCACAGCCCACGAGCTCCAGAGAGGAATGTGTTTACACGGTCTGCCCATCATGAAAAGGCCCTCAGGGAGCTAGACTGACCATCAGTGTCTCAGTCGAAACAGACCTTTCAAACCTGTTACCATAAACAGGGCTAACAGAAATATGATATATAGATCCCCATCATCATCAGCCAAAACAGACCTTTAAGACCTGTTACCATAAACAGGGCTAACAGAAATATGATATATAGATCCCCATCATCAGCCAAAACAGACCTTTCAAACCTGTTACCATAAACAGGGCTAACAGAAATATGATATATAGATCCCCATCATCATCAGCCAAAACAGACCTTTAAGACCTGTTACCATAAACAGGGCTAACAGAAATATGATATATAGATCCCCATCATCATCAGCCAAAACAGACCTTTAAGACCTGTTACCATAAACAGGGCTAACAGAAATATGATATATAGATCCCCATCATCATCAGCCAAAACAGACCTTTAAGACCTGTTACCATAAACAGGGCTAACAGAAATATGATATATAGATCCCCATCATCATCAGCCAAAACAGACCTTTAAGACCTGTTACCATAAACAGGGCTAACAGAAATATGATATATAGATCCCCATCATCATCAGCCAAAACAGCCTTTAGGACCTGTTACCATAAACAGGGCTAACAGAAATATGATATATAGATCCCCATCATCAGCCAAAACAGACCTTTAAGACCTGTTACCATAAACAGGGCTAACAGAAATATGATATATAGATCCCCATCATCATCAGCCAAAACAGACCTTTCAAACCTGTTACCATAAACAGGGCTAACAGAAATATGATATATAGATCCCCATCATCAGCCAAAACAGACCTTTAAGACCTGTTACCATAAACAGGGCTAACAGAAATATGATATATAGATCCCCATCATCATCAGCCAAAACAGACCTTTCAAACCTGTTACCATAAACAGGGCTAACAGAAATATGATATATAGATCCCCATCATCAGCCAAAACAGACCTTTAAGACCTGTTACCATAAACAGGGCTAACAGAAATATGATATATAGATCCCCATCATCATCAGCCAAAACAGACCTTTAAGACCTGTTACCATAAACAGGGCTAACAGAAATATGATATATAGATCCCCATCATCATCAGCCAAAACAGACCTTTAAGACCTGTTACCATAAACAGGGCTAACAGAAATATGATATATAGATCCCCATCATCATCAGCCAAAACAGACCTTTAAGACCTGTTACCATAAACAGGGCTAACAGAAATATGATATATAGATCCCCATCATCATCAGCCAAAACAGACCTTTAAGACCTGTTACCATAAACAGGGCTAACAGAAATATGATATATAGATCCCCATCATCAGCCAAAACAGACCTTTAAGACCTGTTACCATAAACAGGGCTAACAGAAATATGATATATAGATCCCCATCATCATCAGCCAAAACAGACCTTTAAGACCTGTTACCATAAACAGGGCTAACAGAAATATGATATATAGATCCCCATCATCAGCCAAAACAGACCTTTCAAACCTGTTACCATAAACAGGGCTAACAGAAATATGATATATAGATCCCCATCATCATCAGCCAAAACAGACCTTTCAAACCTGTTACCATAAACAGGGCTAACAGAAATATGATATATAGATCCCCATCATCAGCCAAAACAGACCTTTAAGACCTGTTACCATAAACAGGGCTAACAGAAATATGATATATAGATCCCCATCATCATCAGCCAAAACAGACCTTTCAAACCTGTTACCATAAACAGGGCTAACAGAAATATGATATATAGATCCCCATCATCAGCCAAAACAGACCTTTAAGACCTGTTACCATAAACAGGGCTAACAGAAATATGATATATAGATCCCCATCATCATAAGCCAAAACAGACCTTTAAGACCTGTTACCATAAACAGGGCTAACAGAAATATGATATATAGATCCCCATCATCATCAGCCAAAACAGACCTTTAAGACCTGTTACCATAAACAGGGCTAACAGAAATATGATATATAGATCCCCATCATCATCAGCCAAAACAGACCTTTAAGACCTGTTACCATAAACAGGGCTAACAGAAATATGATATATAGATCCCCATCATCATCAGCCAAAACAGACCTTTAAGACCTGTTACCATAAACAGGGCTAACAGAAATATGATATATAGATCCCCATCATCAGCCAAAACAGACCTTTAAGACCTGTTACCATAAACAGGGCTAACAGAAATATGATATATAGATCCCCATCATCATCAGCCAAAACAGACCTTTAAGACCTGTTACCATAAACAGGGCTAACAGAAATATGATATATAGATCCCCATCATCAGCCAAAACAGACCTTTCAAACCTGTTACCATAAACAGGGCTAACAGAAATATGATATATAGATCCCCATCATCAGCCAAAACAGACCTTTAAGACCTGTTACCATAAACAGGGCTAACAGAAATATGATATATAGATCCCCATCATCATCAGCCAAAACAGACCTTTCAAACCTGTTACCATAAACAGGGCTAACAGAAATATGATATATAGATCCCCATCATCAGCCAAAACAGACCTTTAAGACCTGTTACCATAAACAGGGCTAACAGAAATATGATATATAGATCCCCATCATCATCAGCCAAAACAGACCTTTCAAACCTGTTACCATAAACAGGGCTAACAGAAATATGATATATAGATCCCCATCATCAGCCAAAACAGACCTTTAAGACCTGTTACCATAAACAGGGCTAACAGAAATATGATATATAGATCCCCATCATCATCAGCCAAAACAGACCTTTCAAACCTGTTACCATAAACAGGGCTAACAGAAATATGATATATAGATCCCCATCATCAGCCAAAACAGACCTTTAAGACCTGTTACCATAAACAGGGCTAACAGAAATATGATATATAGATCCCCATCATCATCAGCCAAAACAGACCTTTAAGACCTGTTACCATAAACAGGGCTAACAGAAATATGATATATAGATCCCCATCATCATCAGCCAAAACAGCCTTTAGGACCTGTTAGTTTGAGCAACATTAACTGACTACTCAAAAACATCAACAAGAACACACAAACTGCACTAGGCGTAACAAAGGGACAAGTAGAGATGGTCACTACAGTCTGATAACATCTCAGGACGACAAGCTAAATCTACCAACGGACATGACATAATGACATTACCAAGTAGCGCCTCACTCATCTCAGCATAGAAAACCATAAACAGAGCTGTCCACAGGCCTGAGCAGCAGCATGTGTTCTCATTGGCTACGGGGGGATTTACAAGTGCTGGGAGAGATTGAGTCAGAGAGAGAGAGGGGAGGAGAGGAGGATGTTGGCATTACTTACTTTCCGGAGGCGGGGGAGGGAAGTCTTCCACAATGTCCATACTGGTTGCTGTTTCTCTGGGCATACAGGTTCCCTCAGCAGCCTGGTGGTGGTGGTGGTGGTCCTCTTCAATCACACATGACCCTGGAGGAAACACACACATGGAGGATGTCAGAGGTGGCACGCTGTGATTCACTGTACACGTATTCAATTAGCCAAGCATAGAAGAATGTTCCCAAACATCACCAGGTCCCGAGTTTTTCCGGGCTACATGGAAAAGTTTTAGCCTAACTAGAGTTTTGCCTGGTAAGGTCACATGGTATAAGTTAGGGATTAAAACTGCCATGGACCTCACAATCCGATAATATCACGATACTTAGGTGATGATATGATATGTATTGCGATTCTCACGATTCTCATAATTCTATATGTATTGTGATTCGATACTGCGATTTGATGTTCCAAACATATTGCTCACTATATGTCTGCAGCAGAGAAACAAGAGAGAGAAAATGTGTTTTTGATCAGTCATGGAAATAAAAGTGCTGAAAACATGTTGGCTCATTATTTAAAGAGAACAAGCTATAGGATGAAAAATACCAGACTTTTAGCGCAGGTAGAGCTAACTAGTGCTAGCTAACGCTACAAATCCATCAAATATCGATATAATATTGTCCCAAAGATGATGATAATAATAATAATAATAATAATAATAATAAATAATAAGTAACTGCATTGATTTTTGCCCCCATCACTAGTATAAGTAAGTATGAGCATAAGTACTAATACATGGAAGAATGCCAAAAGATGGCATATAATATACTTTTTAGATTAGTTAGCATGAAGAATGTTCCCATACATAATTGCTGTGGTATTTCCCAATGCATTACACCCCACCAATGGAAAACCAAGCAACCATTGCCAACCACATGCTCTTTATTCCAAGTTACTCAATCTCAGTCAAGTCACACCAGGGGAGTGGAGAAGTGGAGCATTATGTTCCTGGCTCTTTTGTCTGAGCGCCAGACATCTGAACCACAACTAATAAAGACAAATAAAAACAACATCAAGAAACAAAAAAAAATGTCCTCTCGCCCCACAAACAGTCAGTTAATGTGGTGTATTTGTGTGTGTGTGTGTGTCAGAGCAGGGTTATTTGATCCACTGAGGGTAGCGTGGGACTCCCTAGGGGAACACATATAGTTAGGGTCAGTGACCTTATGTGTGTAAACATGGTGGGGCTGACAGGTTCACACCATGGTATTTTATTAGGATCCCCATTAGATGTTGCGAAAGCACCAGCTACTCTTTCTGGGGTCCACACAAAACATGAAACATTACATAATACAGAACATTAAATTGACAAGAACAGAACAACATCAATTTAAAAATGGCACCCGTAGACTATATATCAATACATACAAATAAACAATTTAGGTTAAATATAGGAGAGGCATTGTACCGTGAGGTGTTGCTTTATTTGTTTTTTGAAACCAGATGGAAGGGAGTTCCATTGAATAATAGCTCTATATAATACTGTACGTTTTCTTGAATTTGTTCTAGATTTGGGGACTGTGAAAAGACCCTTGGTGGCATGTCTAGTAGGTTAAGTGTGTGTGTCAGCTGTGTGTAAGTTGACTATGCAAACTATTTGGAATTTTCAACACATTCATGTTTCTTATAAAAAGATGAAGTGATGCAGTCAGTCTCTCCTGAACTATTAGCCAAGAGAGACTGGCATGCATAGTATTTATATTATCCCTCTGATTATAATGAAGTGCAAGGCGTGCAGCTCTGTTCTGGACCAGCTGCAGCTTAACTAGGCCTTTCCTTGCAGCACTCGACCACACAAATGGACAATAATCAAGATAAGACTAAACTAGCACTGCAGGGCATGCTTTTTGGAGTGTGGTGTCAAACAAGCAGAGCATCTCTTAATTAAGGACCGACCTCTCCCCATCATTTCAACCATTGAATCTACCATGACAGTTAACAATCTATTGTCACACCAAGTAACTTAGTCTCCTCAACTTGTTCAACAGCCACACCATTCATTACCAGATTCAGCTGAGGTCTAGAACTTACAGAATGATTTATACCAAATACAATGCTCTTAGTTTTAGAGATGTTCAGGAAAAGTTTATTACTGGCCACCCATTCCTAAACAGAATACAACTGTTTGCTAAGGGTTTCAGTGACTTCATTAGCTGTGGTTGCTGATGCATAGATGGTTGAATCATCAGTATTCATGGACACATATGCTTTGTTTAATGCCAGTGGCAGGTCATAGGTAAAAATAGGAAAGAGTGGAGGGCTTAGAGAGCTGCCCTGCGGTACACCAAAGAGAAGCTCCCACAATATTCTTATATTCTTCTTTCAACCAACCATCAGTCGTTTGTGTCAGTGCAGTACATGTTGAGTGACCGTCTCTATAAGCATGCTGAATGTTTGGCTTCCCTCCAGGCATGAGGACAAAGACTTTCCTCTAGGCTCAGATTTAAGATATGACAGATAGGAGTGGGTAAAGAGTCAGCTATAGAGTCAATGCCAAGAGGTTTGTCATTATTGATCGATAACTGACAATTAACCTGTCAGTCTATGTTGTTGTTTTTTGTTTGAATTCTTTACGTGTTCGCTATGCGGGGGAAATGGCAAGACAAGCGGAACTACGTGGCTAAGAACTGTTGGAACGGGGATTATTATCGTAGCAACACAGTTTTGGAGTGAAGGCAATCCCACGCTGTGTCTACAGGTGTAGTTTGTAAAGGTTGAAGCATGTATGTTAGGATGGTAACGTTATAATAATTAAGGAGGAAGCGTGAATTCATGCCAAGAATAAGAAGTGTGAAGTTTGATTTCCTCCCTTCTGTAATAAGCAGCCAATTAGGTATTTTTCCTTTATTCATGTGTTTAATCTGATACTGTTAAAGCTCCGGCTAAACTGCTTATGTATGTATGCACTTCAGAGTTATACCAAGCTAATAAGTCACTCATAAGACAAGAAAGTTGTAAGAGTGTTCTTAACTGTATTTTCATTTACTTTATAGTACTTTATAGTTCTCACGGAAGGTGATGAATCTGACAAATACAAATATAAATATATATATATATATATATATATATATATATATATATAAATAAATAAATACATATATATATATATATAAATAAATACAGAATAAAACCACCAGTTAAAATCAAGGAACAGTTGTGCTCGTGGTTACTGGAGGGAGCTACATACAGTATTTTTTCCACCTCTTGAACACTAACTTTACAAAATTCTAAAAACTTGCAATGCTTTCCTTTCCTTTCATTATTTTATTTGTATGCATGAGTACGATGGCTCACTGTTCATTGTTGGCATTTCTGCCTAAATTTGCCTACTTTGCCAATGGCGTAATCATTAAAATAATTGGCAACATCAAATGGCTTTGTGATAACTAAGCCATCTGATTCGATGAAAGTTGAATTTGTCTTTCTGCCCATAATTAATTTAAAGTACTCCAAAGGTTTTTGATCTTGACTTCATAATACAGTTTCTTCTTTTTGTTGAGTTTATTAACATAATTTAAGCCAGTCAGAGTTGCTGACATATTTAATAGTCACTCCTTTTGCCCCATCTCTTTCAACCATACAGTTTTTCAATTCCTCATTAATCCATGGAGCCTTAAAGTAGTTGGCAATATCAGTTGGTTTTGTGATGAATGAGCCATCTGATTCAATGAAGGATGGAGCTGAGTTTGCCTTTTTTCCACAGAATTTCATTTAAGGTGCTCCAAAGCTTTTTATTATCATTCTTTATTTAATTTATCTTGGTTTAATAGTGTAGTTTCTTCTTCTTTTTTTCAGTTTAGTCACATGATTTCTCAATTTTCAATAAGTTTGCCAATCGGTTGTGCAGCCAGACTTATTTGCCATTCCTTTTGCCTCTTCCCTCTCAACCATACCATTTTTCAATTCCTCATCAATTTACAGGGATTTAACAGTTTTCATTTTCTTAATGGGTGCATGCTTATTAGCAACTTCATAAATGTGTCAAGTGCAGTGTCTGTTTGCAGGAATGTGGTTCTGAATATAAAACATCTACACCTCCACCATTGGCATTTCTATATTTTCAATAAACGTTATAATCTTGTGTTGCTACCACTGTATCATCAAAGGTATTATCTAAGTGAGTTTTAGAGATACTCAGAATATGAATGTCATCTGTTACTAGCAAATTATTGATTCATGAAACTTGTTTTTTAAGCTACATATACAGTTGAAGTCGGAAGGTTACATACACCTTAGGGAAATATATTTCAACTCAGTTTTTCACAATTCCTGACATTTAATCCTAGTAAAAATCCCCTGTCTTGGGTCAGTTAGGATTGCCACTGTATTTTAATAATGTGAAATGTCAGAATAATAGTTGAGATAAATATTTATTTCAGCATTTATTTATTTCATCACATTCCCAGTGGGTCAGAAGTTTACATACACTCAATTAGTATTTGGTAGCATTGCCTTGAAAATGTTTAACTTGGGTCAAATGTTTCAGGTAGCCTTCCACAAGCTTCCCACAATAAATTGGGTGAATTTTGGCCCATTCCTCATGACAGAGATGGTGTAACTGAGTCAGGTTTGTAGGCCTCCTTGCTCGTACACACCTTTTCAGTTCTGCCCACAAATTTTATATAGGTTTGAGGTCAGGGCTTTGTGATGGCCACTCCAATACCTTGACTTTGTTGTCCTTAAGCCATTTTGCCACAACTTTGGAAGTATGCTTGGGGTCATTGTCCATTTGGAAGACTAATTTGCGACCAAGCTTTAACTTCCTGACTTATGTCTTGAGATGTTGCTTCAATAGATCCACAATTTTCCTCCCCTCATGATGACATCTAATTTGAGAAATGCACCAGTCCCTCCTTGCTGAGCGGCCTTTCAGGTTATGTCGATATAGGACTCATTTTACTGTGGATATAGATAATTTTGAACCGGTTTCCTCCAGCATCTTCACAAGGTCCTTTGCTGCTGTTCTGGGATTGATTTGCACTTTTCGCACCAAAGTACATTCATCTCTAGGAGGCAGAACGCATCTCCTTCCTGAGAAGTATGACGGCTGTGTGGTCCCATGGTGTTAATACTTGGGTACTATTATTTGTACAGATGAACGTGGTAACTTCAGGCTTTTGGAAATTGCTCCCAAGGAAGAACCAGACTTGATAAGGGTCTACAATATTTTTTCTGAGGTCTTGGCTGGTTTCTTTTGATTTTCCCATGATGTTAAGCAGAGGCACTGAGTTTGAAGGTAGGCCTTGAAATACATCCACAGGTACACCTCCAATTGACTCAAATGATGTCAATTAGCCTATCAGAAGCTTCTAAAGCCATGACATGATTTTCTGGAATTTTCCAAGCTGTTTAAAGGCACAGTCAACGTAGTGTATGTGAACTTCTGACCCACTGGAAGTGTGATCCAGTCAATTATAAGTTAAATAATTTGTCTGTCAACCGACTTGCCAAAACTATAGTTTGTTAACAAGATATTTGTGGAGTGGTTGAAAAACGAGTTTAATGACTCCAACCTAAGTGTATGTAGACATATTTTTTTTTTTTTTTTTATTTCACCTTTATTTAACCAGGTAGGCTAGTTGAGAACAAGTTCTCATTTGCAACTGCGACCTGGCCAAGATAAGGCATAGCAGTGTGAACAGACAACACAGAGTTACACATGGAGTAAACAATTAACAAGTCAATAACACAGTAGAAAAAAAGGGGAGTCTATATATACATTGTGTGCAAAAGGCATGAGGTAGGCAAATAATTACAATTATGCAGATTAACACTGGAGTGATAAATGATCAGATGGTTATGTACAGGTAGAGATATTGGTGTGCAAAAGAGCAGAAAAATAAAAATAAATAAATAAAAACAGTATGGGGATGAGGTAGGTGAAAATGGGTGGGCTATTTACCAATAGACTATGTACAGCTGCAGCGATCGGTTAGCTGCTCAGATAGCAGATGTTTGAAGTTGGTGAGGGAGATAAAAGTCTCCAACTTCAGCGATTTTTGCAATTCGTTCCAGTCACAGGCAGCAGAGAACTGGAACGAAAGGCGGCCAAATGAGGTGTTGGCTTTAGGGATGATCAGTGAGATACACCTGCTGGAGCGCGTGCTACGGATGGGTGTTGCCATCGTAACCAGTGAACTGAGATAAGGCGGAGCTTTACCTAGCATGGACTTGTAGATGACCTGGAGCCAGTGGGTCTGGCGACGAATATGTAGCGAGGGCCAGCCGACTAGAGCATACAAGTCGCAGTGGTGGGTGGTATAAGGTGCTTTAGTGACAAAACGGATGGCACTGTGATAAACTGCATCCAGTTTGCTGAGTAGAGTGTTGGAAGCAATTTTGTAGATGACGTCGCCGAAGTCGAGGATCGGTAGGATAGTCAGTTTTACTAGGGTAAGTTTGGCGGCGTGAGTGAAGGAGGCTTTGTTGCGGAATAGAAAGCCGACTCTTGATTTGATTTTCGATTGGAGATGTTTGATATGGGTCTGGAAGGAGAGTTTAGAGTCTAGCCAGACACCTAGGTACTTATAGATGTCCACATATTCAAGGTCGGAACCATCCAGGGTGGTGATGCTGGTCAGGCGTGCGGGTGCAGGCAGCGAACGGTTGAAAAGCATGCATTTGGTTTTACTAGCGTTTAAGAGCAGTTGGAGGCCACGGAAGGAGTGCTGTATGGCATTGAAGCTCGTTTGGAGGTTAGATAGCACAGTGTCCAAGGACGGGCCGGAAGTATATAGAATGGTGTCATCTGCGTAGAGGTGGATCAGGGAATCGCCCGCAGCATGAGAAACATCATTGATATATACAGAGAAAAGAGTCGGCCCGAGAATTGAACCCTGTGGCACCCCCATAGAGACTGCCAGAGGACCGGACAGCATGCCCTCCGATTTGACACACTGAACTCTGTCTGCAAAGTAATTGGTGAACCAGGCAAGGCAGTCATCCGAAAAACCGAGGCTACTGAGTCTGCCGATAAGAATACGGTGATTGACAGAGTCGAAAGCCTTGGCAAGGTCTATGAAGACGGCTGCACAGTACTGTCTTTTATCGATGGCGGTTATGATATCGTTTAGTACCTTGAGCGTGGCTGAGGTACACCCGTGACCGGCTCGGAAACCAGATTGCACAGCGGAGAAGGTACGGTGGGATTCAAGATGGTCAGTGACCTGTTTGTTGACTTGGCTTTCGAAGACCTTAGATAGGCAGGGCAGGATGGATATAGGTCTGTAACAGTTTGGGTCCAGGGTGTCGCCCCCTTTGAAGAGGGGGATGACTGCGGCAGCTTTCCAATCCTTGGGGATCTCAGACGATATGAAAGAGAGGTTGAACAGGCTGGTAATAGGGGTTGCGACAATGGCGGCGGATAGTTTCAGGAATAGAGGGTCCAGATTGTCCAGCCCAGCTGATTTGTACGGGTCCAGGTTTTGCAGCTCTTTCAGGACATCTGCTATCTGGATTTGGGTAAAGGAGAACCTGGAGAGGCTTGGGCGAGTAGCTGCGGGGGGGGGGGGAGCTGTTGTCCGAGGTTGGAGTAGCCAGGCGGAAGGCATGGCCAGCCGTTGAGAAATGCTTGTTGAAGTTTTCGATAATCATGGATTTATCGGTGGTGACCATGTTACCTAGTCTCAGTGCAGTGGGCAGCTGGGAGGAGGTGCTCTTGTTCTCCATGGACTTCACAGTGTCCCAGAACTTTTTGGAGTTGGAGCTACAGGATGCAAACTTCTGCCTGAAGAAGTTGGCTTTAGCTTTCCTGACTGACTGTGTGTATTGGTTCCTGACTTCCCTGAACAGTTGCATATCGCGGGGACTATTCGATGTTAGCGCAGTCCGCCACAGGATGTTTTTGTGCTGGTCGAGGGCAGTCAGGTCTGGAGTGAACCAGGGGCTATATCTGTTCTTAGTTCTGCATTTTTTGAACGGAGCATGCTTATCTAAAATGGTGAGGAAGTTACTTTTAAAGAAAGACCAGGCATCCTCAACTGACGGGATGAGGTCAATGTCCTTCCAGGATACCCGGGCCAGGTCGATTAGAAAGGCCTGCTCACAGAAGTGTTTTAGGGAGCGTTTGACAGTGATGAGGGGTGGTCGTTTGACTGCGGCTCCGTAGCGGATACAGGCAATGAGGCAGTGATCGCTGAGATCCTGGTTGTAGACAGCGGAGGTGTATTTGGAGGGCCAGTTGGTCAGGATGACGTCAATGAGGGTGCCCTTGTTTACAGAGTTAGGGTTGTACCTGGTGGGTTCCTTGATGATTTGAGTGAGATTGAGGGCATCTAGCTTAGATTGTAGGACTGCCGGGGTGTTAAGCATATCCCAGTTTAGGTCACCTAACAGAACAAACTCTGAAGCTAGATGGGGGGCGATCAATTCACAAATGGTGTCCAGGGCACAGCTGGGAGCTGAGGGGGGTCGGTAGCAGGCGGCAACAGTGAGAGACTTATTTCTGGAGAGAGTAATTTTCAAAATTAGTAGTTCGAACTGTTTGGGTATGGACCTGGAGAGTATGACATTACTTTGCAGGCTATCTCTGCAGTAGACTGCAACTCCTCCCCCTTTGGCAGTTCTATCTTGACGGAAGATGTTATAGTTGGGTATGGAAATCTCAGAATTTTTGGTGGCCTTCCTGAGCCAGGATTCAGACACGGCAAGGACATCAGGGTTAGCAGAGTGTGCTAGAGCAGTGAGTAAGACACACTTAGGGAGGAGGCTTCTGATGTTGACATGCATGAAACCAAGGCTTTTTCGATCACAGAAGTCAACAAATGAGGGTGCCTGGGGACATGCAGGGCCTGGGTTTACCTCCACATCACCCGCGGAACAGAGAAGGAGTAGTATGAGTAGTATGAGTAGTATGACTTCAACTGTATTAACGTGGGCTCTTTTGAGCATTTATCTTCTGGGATGCTTACTTGCTTTCATTGCTTTACTGTGAAGCTTAGCAGCAGTAGATGTTCTTTATGTTAGTGCAGGGTGAGCTGCTCACAGTGGACTTCCTCCTCGGGCACACCGGCTTAGTGCGAACAGTAGGCACATGATTACTGCATACAATAGCTGTAGGATCAGTAGAGGCATTCAGGGCAGTTAAAGGGACATCAATTAGGTTACTTATATTGTGTCTACTGACAGCCCTGGTGTATTGTACAATTGCTGAAGCATTATGACAACTCTGTGACACAATGGTAGGGATTAGCTGAACTGGGCTTGAGTCATTGAGTTGTGATACAGTCTGGAAGTGACATCTCTAGCAATGAGATGCAGTGCCTTAGACCACTGCGCCACTAGGCCCATTTAGTTTACAAATAATCCAGGGGTCAATTAGTTTCTGTTTTTGTTGATGAGAGCTAGAAATTACTCAAAGACAATAACAGTTCAAATGTTTTATTGTAAACAGCTGTTATCTGATGTTCAGTAAAATTGAATGAAATATAGTTTGGTATTCTAGGCTAGCGTAACATTTTCTAATAAACTTCTGCATGTACAGTACTGTTCACACGTACACATTACAGAGCAATACTTTTTAGCCTGTAAAAGGCATATTATTGGCTGAGAGGTACTGGGTAGAGTGACAGGTTTGCAGAGGCATATGAGGTCAGAGGTCAAAGTGAGGGTGGGGTTAACAACAGCGGGCTTATTTTACATCTGGGGGGGAGAAATGTCACATGCATGCTAAGGCAGGATACACACAGACCTGCACAGACATGAGACAGTGTATTCTTCCACTGTCTAACAAACAGATGGACACATGGAAGATCAAACAAAAGAAGCTTCAAGTTCTGTGGGTCAACAAGTCCTGCATTAGCCTACTTCCATAAAATACAATTAGCCTGTCACACTCCCCTCAAGGGTGGATGATATATCAGTGATGTCATTCCATAAAATAAGAGGCCTCTTGTTGTAGAGTTCTAGTGAGTTCCATACTGTAACAGACATGCTGCTCTCCAATTCAATTCACACCATAATAAGACAAGCTTACAATACAGTACAATCATCTGTGAACAAGACTGCTCCATTCCACTGCACCATTCCAAAGATAAACCATTTACAAGCGACTCAAAGATTGTTTTGTCTATGAATAATGTGAGCTCCTCTGTTTTTTTGTCTCCACCCAGAGTACAGAGCAGCACAGGGACAGGGCAGTACAGTGAATGTGAACACAAGACCAGCATTTTCTTCTGTACTGTATGTTGGAGAGTACAGTCAGGTAGAATATCTTTGTCCTGGAGACAAAATATAACTGGCCTAACTTAAGAGCTAGATGTGACTAACTGGACAGATCTTGACATGTATAAAAATCCTAAAAGAATGGGTTACACCCTTAGCTGATAAAATGATTCATCATTGCTATCCTCAGGAGTACTGTACGAGCTGTGACTGAGGAAGGAAGGGAGAGAGAGATTGGGGGGGGGGGGGGGGGGGGGTTGAAGAGGAAACGCAGCAATCAGGTGTGCTCTCATCCTCTGGGCTTCCTCAAGAGGAAAGAGAAAGACATCCCTTCCTGGCATTAAACATTTCCCAAATAAATACCTTTAATATGGTTATTCTGATGGCCAATGTCTTCTTCTATTTGATTAACATGATGTTTAAATTAAACCTCTCATTTTTACAGAAATCCTTAAACTGAGTCCAGACTTCCTCGTAATGACTTTTTAAAAAGTCTGGAGATTCCTCCATTTACCTCCTGTTGACTCCTATAATTACTCTTCCCAGCTCTTTTAGTTGCTGGGCGGAAACGAGACGCACCTTGGCCAAATTACATCCTGCCTGGCCTCTAGTGGTATCTAGTCCATGTTCCCTGGGGGAGGGGGGTACTATCATATACATACAACCACTCACTGTCTATCTGCCTGTCAGCACCTTAGGCTTAGTACACAGGATCATGCCTATTGGAGGCCTTCAAACATTCCTTTAAAGAAGGTCTAGATGGCAGGTAGGCAGGCAGCTGAGACAACAGTTAGCGACGGCCCACCCACTAGGGCGTTAGGGGCGGCACCCCACTTGTGATTGGTCAAAGAAAATAGTACAAATATTTATGTATTTTAACATACACATACATACATACATACATATATACAGTACCAATCAAAAGTTTAGACACACCTACTAATTCAAGGGTTTTTTCTTTATTTATACTATTTTCTACATTCTAGAATAATAGTGAAGACTATGAAATAACACATATGGAATCAAATATTTTATATTTGAGATTCTTCAAAGTAGCCACCCTTTGCCTTGAAGAGGTGACTCCGGGATGCTGGCATTCTAGGCAGAGTTGCAAAGAAAAATCCATATCTCAGACTGACTAATAAAAAGAAAATACTAAGATGGGCAAAAGAACACAGACACTGGACAGAGGAACTCTGCCTAGAAGGCCAGCATCCCGAAGTCGCTTCTTCCCTGTTGACGTTGAGACTGGTGTTTTGCGGGTACTATTTAATGAAGCTGTCAGTTGAGGACTTAACATCTGTTTCTCAAACTAGACACTATTATACTTGTCCTCTTGCTCAGTTGTGCACCGGGGCCTCCCACTCCTCTTTCTATTCTTGTTAGAGCCAGTTTGCGCAATTCTGTACGAGATCTTGAGTTTCTTGGCAATTTCTCGCAACAGGAATAGATTGACAAGTTTCAGAAGAAAGTACTTTGTTTCAGGCCATTTTGAGCCAGATTTTTTATATTTTTTATTTGACCTTTATTTAACTAGGCAAGTCAGTTATTAAGAACAAATTCTTATTTTCAATGACGGCCTAGGAACACTAACTGCCTGTTCAGGGGCAGAACGACAGCTCGGGGGGTTTGAACTCGGGGGGTTTGAACTTGCAACCTCCCGGTTACTAGTCCAACACTCTAACACTCTAACCACTAGGCTACCCTGCCGCCCCAGTAATCAAACCCACAAATGCTGATGCTCCAGATACTCAACTAGTCTAAAGAAGGCCAGTTTTATTGCTTCTGTAAATCAGAATAACAGTTTTCAGCTGTGCTAACATAATTGCAAAAGGGTTTTCTAATGATCAATTAGCTAATCCAAGTTTATCATTTTAAAAGCCTAACACAACGTGTCATTGGAACACAGGAGTGATGGTTGCTGATAATGGGCCTCTGTAAGCCTATGTAGATATTCCATTAAAATCAGCCGTTTCCAGCTACAGTAGTCATTTACAACATTAACAATATCTACACTGTATTTCTGATCAATTTGATGTTATTTTAATGGATGAAAAATATGCTTTTCTTTCAAAAACAAGGACATTTCTAAGTGACCCCAAACTTTTGAATGGTAGTGTATACACATACATATATATTTTTTTAGTCAAGCAGTTGCAAAAAAAAAAAAGTATGTTATGGCACATCTTGATTGATGGCTGTCTGAGTGGACTAATCCATTGTGAAGGCTGGGATGGCACCAGTAGTACATTTACCATAAATGTACTACTACAATGTTTGTTTGGTTACCATCATTTCTGTTAATCCATTCAATATATTATTACTACAGTCTTACCGTTGTCATTGTAGGAGGGGACACATTGTTTGCAGAGCACACAACCTAGGCTCCTGTAAATGTTGAGTAAGTACACGCACCTGATTCCGCTAAGAAGTAGGCCTAGGCTACCTGGCCTGTGCGCAAATGTAGGCTTATAAATGTGCCCATTTGGGGATCTGATAGTGTTTCTAATCGTCTTAACTCAACACCACTAATGAACTGTGGCGCTTCTCAAAGCAATTTTTTATTCACCTCAAACAGCAAGTAAAAGAAGTCTGTATTTACATCCATTGAGAATTAAAATAGTTCCTTAATGTAGCCTACTTGAAAAATCATTCCAGCTCTCTGTAATGTTCTGATCTGGTGGAAATTTCATAAAATAGGCCTACCTGATTACTTCCTGTCCCTTGCAAAAATAGACTACAGTTGTGTCTCTCTGGAGCTCAGCTCAGGGCACGGGAAACTGAGGGTCCAGGATATTTTATACAATGTTGCAAGTTTGTTGGCACAAGCTTTGGGCTGGACCAAGTTGATAGTCGATACAATGTTTCATAGTTCCTTGCAGACAGGCCATGTGTAGCTAATGTGATTAATTTTTATATTTTCTACCTGCAGGCTGCAATGTTGTCATTTATTGGCTTCATGTAGGTGATTTTTACATAGTTGGCAAAGTACTTTTAGATTTGTATAATTGTAATTTAGATGACAATGACTTTGAGATACAAAGACTTTATTATAAAAGAAATGAAACAACTTCAGGAGCCATAATTAAAGAATCTGCGAAGGCCAGCAGCAGCGGAAGGAGGTGGTTTGGGAACAGGTTTTTTTTCTTCTGGTTAGGTCATCTTGATCTCTGGCTCCCTCAAGTCATTTGTGTGTCTTAATTATTTAACCACAGTGTGCTTAAAGCATCAGACAAGCTCAGTAGCCTAAATATAGTTGATTTTATTCAAACACACAGAAAAATACACATTAGCACTAGCATCACCACTAGCATCACCACCCTGGATGGTTCCGACCTAGAATATGTGGACATGTATAAGTACCTAGGTGTCTGGCTAGACTGTAAACTCTCCTTCCAGACTCATATCAAACATCTCCAATCTAAAATCAAATCTAGAGTCGGCTTTCTATTCTGCAACAAAGCCTCCTTCACTCACGCCGCCAAACTTACCCTAGTAAAACTGACTATCCTACCAATCCTCGACTTTGGCGATGTCATCTACAAAATAGCTTCCAATACTCTACTCAGCAAACTGGATGAGGTTTATCACAGTGCCATCTGTTTTGTTACTAAAGCACCTTATACCATCCACCACTGCAACCTGTATGCTCTAGTCGGCTGGCCCTCGCTACATATTCGTCGCCAGACCCATTGGCTCCAGGTCATCTACAAGTCCATGCTAGGCAAAGCTCCGCCTTATCTCAGTTCACTGGTCACGATGGCAACACGTAGCACGCGCTCCAGCAGGTGTATCTCACTGATCATCCCTAAAGCCAACACCTCATTTGGCCGCCTTTTGTTCCAGTTCTCTGCTGCCTGTGACTGGAACGAATTGCAAAAATCGCTGAAGTTGGAGACTTTTATCTCCCTCACCAACTTCAAACATCTGCTATCTGAGCAGCTAACCGATCGCTGCAGCTGTACTTAGTCTATCGGTAAATAGCCCACCCAATTTACCTACCTCATCCCCATACTGTATATTTATTTACTTTTCTGCTCTTTTGCACACCAGTATCTTTACCTGTACATGACCATCTGATCATTTATCACTCCAGTGTTAATCTGCTAAATTGTAATTATTCGCCTACCTCCTCATGCCTTTTGCACACAATGTATATAGACTCTTTTTTTTCCCCTTCTTTTTTTTCTACTCTGTTATTGACTTGTTAATTGTTTACTCCATGTGTAACTCTGTGTTGTCTGTTCACACTGCTATGCTTTATCTTGGCCAGGTAGCAGTTGTAAATGAGAACTTGTTCAACAACCTACCTGGTTAAATAAAGGTGAAATAAAAAAAAAAAAAAAAATAATAATAATAATAAGCAGAGCTTATAAGTAGCTAGTTAGCTCCCATGCAAAGTTAATTCAAAATGAAAATTAACTGGCAAACTCATCATGCTTTGCGACATTATGTTAGCTTGGTATCACCAGTTACTGTATCTCCAGATAATGTGCTTTCACTTATTGCATCTGCATGCTTGTTGCGTTCTCCCTGGTGTACTCATTCATTCATGAGCTGGCTGCTTATTCTAAATATTATAATCTAATCTGTTCAAAACAGTAGCAGCATGTGCAACAGTGGTCATTCAGTTTTTGACATGAAAAAGTGATAGTTGTATTTATGCTGCTGGTCAAGTGCACCGATCGCTTTATACATATTCTCAAAGAAACTACCAGTAGTTCGAAAACTTGGTATCCTATATCTGTCGTGCTGCTTTGTCGACAACTCCAACCACCTCGCGCCCCGGGTATTCAGACAATCAGTGGCCCCCACTGGTCTGTAGACAAGAGGGTGAAAAAAGAGAACCATCTGATGACAGACTTGGCCAAGCATGTCGTTACATGTCAGCAACACTGTAGTTCGCTGTGCACAGACAGGAAATATGTCATCTAGGGCCTGCAGATAATGCCTCCGTTCGGTTCCCAGTGCAGTCACAACAATTAGCTTTGGTAATAACACCAGTCACAACAATTAGCTTTGGTAATAACACCAGTCACAATAGTAATAATAAACATGTTCTCAAAGGGTGAGGAATTATCATGTATAGATACAGTAGTACAGTACTACATAATGAAAATCACAATCTAGGACACTTTAAACCAAGACTGCAGCCAGCCAGGTGACCAAGCAGATTTTTGACACTTGTTTTAAGCCAAAAACATCTCAAGCGCCCTTATTGAAGAATGCCATTCCAGAAATTGTATGATAGAGTCACAAACAAAACCAAGAGCCTGCTCTGGAGTGCACATTGGCACCAGTAGAGAGAATCCTCTAGGCACATCTCTCCTTCCCCTTCTCCGCGCACACACGCACACAGTATTACTATCCTACCTAAAATTGACTTCCATTCAAAATCCTATTTCCCTAACCCCCATCGTAACCCTAAAATAGCCTCTGTCCTTGTGGGGACTTGAGAGATTTTTCCTATCCTTGTGGTGACTTCTGGTACACACAAGGATAGTAATACAAACCCACCGACTCACACACAGACCCACATACAGACCCACATTCTGCTTCTTGGACTCTCTGTGCTCTCTGCATGGCTGTGTTATTGGCAGTGTGTCATGATCTCCCATTGCCAGCGTTACTGTAATCAGTGGTCCATTATAAACAACAGGTCTCTCTGAATGGACGGGCAAGGATGACAAAAACACTTGTGCTGGGGAGGACATTGCCCTGCAGCATACTAAAATGGCCAGGCTCTCTCTCTGTCCTTCTCCCCTCTCTGTAGTTCTCTCAATTCAATTACATTTCAATTATAGGGCTTTATTGGCATGGGAAACATATGTTTACAATGCCAAAGCAAGTGAAATAGATAATAAACAAGAGAGAAATAAACAATAAAACATTAACAGTAAACATTATTCACAAAGGTTCAAAAAGAATAAAGACATTTAAAAATGTCTTATTATCTGTATATACAGTGTTGTACTGATGTTCAAATACTTAAAGTACAAAAGGGAAAATACATAAATATATGTTGTATTTAAAACGGTGTTTGTTCTTCTCTGGTTGCCCTTTTCTTGTGGCAACAGGTCACAAATCTTGCTGCTGTGATGGCACACTGTGGTATTTCACCCAATAGATATGGGAGTTTATCAAAATTGCGTTTGTTTTCAAATTCTTTGTGGGTCTGTGTAATCTGAGGGAAATATGCATCTCTAATATGGTCATACATTTGGCAGGAGGTTAGGAAGTGCAGCTCAGTTTCCACCTCATTTTGTGTGCAATGTGCACATAGCCTGTCTTCTCTTGAGAACCAGGTCTGCCTTCGGCAGCCTTTCTCAATAGCAAGGCTATGCTCAGTCTGTACATAGTAAAATATTGTACATACACAATACCTGACCAATTTCTTTACGTTCAAATAGCATTCTAGTTTTTTTGTAAATTCTTTCCATTGTGTCAAGTAATTATTTTTGGTTAGGTTAGATCTAATTGTGTTTCTGTCTTGGACCAGCTTGCTTAGGAGACTCTTCCCCAGGTTCATTTCTCTGTAGGTGATGGCTTTGTTATGGAAGGTTTGGGAATCGCTTCCATTTAGGTGGTTGTGGAATATAACGTCTCTTTTCTGGATTTTGATAATTAGCGGGTATTGGCCTAATTCTGCTCTGCATGCATTATTTGGTATTTTACGTTGTACACTGAGGATATTTTACAGCTCTTTTGTTGCACAGTCTCAATTTGGTGTTAGTCCCATTTTGTGAATTCTTGGTTCGTGAGCAGACCCCAGACCTCCCAACCATAAAGGGCAATGTGTTCTATCACTGATTCAAGTATTTTTAGCCAAATCCTAATTGGTATGTCAAATTTTAGGTTCCTTTTGATAGCATAGAAAGCCCTTCTTGCCTTGTCTCTCTTTCTCTCTGTCTGTGTGTGTGTTGACAAGGGGCCAGGCAGAGCAGTTTTATGATATGCTGAGGAAGAGCAGTTGAAACATCACAGTGAGAGAGAGATTGAGAGAGCAGCCTGCAGTCTGTCAGCCCTCAAGGAGTGGAACTTAAAGGATATTGGATATTTCTCTCATTAGAAATGTAGAGTTCCAACGCACATTAGGAAATGCTCATTTGTTAGCAATAACAGCTGATATAGCAGAGCAGTTTGCATACACTGGGAAATTAGAGTCCATAAGGAGAAATTACAGTGCCTTGCGAAAGTATTCGGCCCCCTTGAACTTTGCGACCTTTTGCCACATTTCAGGCTTCAAACATAAAGATATAAAACTGTTTTTTTTTGTTGTGAAGAATCAACAACAAGTGGGACACCATCATGAAGTGGAACGACATTTATTGGATATTTCAAACTTTTCTAACAAATCAAAAACTGAAAAATTGGGCGTGCAAAATTATTCAGCCCCTTTACTTTCAGTGCAGCAAACTCTCTCCAGAAGTTCAGTGAGGATCTCTGAATGATCCAATATGGACCTAAATGACTAATGATGATAAATACAATCCACCTGTGTGTAATCAAGTCTCCGTATAAATGCACCTGCACTGTGATAGTCTCAGAGGTCCGTTAAAAGCGCAGAGAGCATCATGAAGAACAAGGAACACACCAGGCAGGTCCGAGATACTGTTGTGAAGAAGTTTAAAGCCGGATTTGGATACAAAAATATTTCCCAAGCTTTAAACATCCCAAGGAGCACTGTGCAAGCGATAATATTGAAATGGAAGGAGTATCAGACCACTGCATATCTACCGAGACCTGGCCGTCCCTCTAAACTTTCAGCTCATACAAGGAGAAGACTGATCAGAGATGCAGCCAAGAGGCCCATGATCACTCTGGATGAACTGCAGAGATCTACAGCTGAGGTGGGAGACTCTGTCCATAGGACAACAATCAGTCGTATATTGCACAAATCTGGCCTTTATGGAAGAGTGGCAAGAAGAAAGCCATTTCTTAAAGATATCCATAAAAAGTGTCGTTTAAAGTTTGCCACAAGCCACCTGGGAGACACACCAAACATGTGGAAGAAGGTGCTCTGGTCAGATGAAACCAAAATTGAACTTTTTGGCAACAATGCAAAACGTTATGTTTGGCGTAAAAGCAACACAGCTGAACACACCATCCCCACTGTCAAACATGGTGGTGGCAGCATCATGGTTTGGGCCTGCTTTTCTTCAGCAGGGACAGGGAAGATGGTTAAAATTGATGGGAAGATGGATGGAGCCAAATACAGGACCATTCTGGAAGAAAACCTGATGGAGTCTGCAAAAGACATGAGACTGGGATGGAGACCTTCCAACAAGACAATGATCCAAAACATAAAGTAAAATCTACAATGGAATGGTTCAAAAATAAACATATCCAGGTGTTAGAATGGCCAAGTCAAAGTCCAGACCTGAATCCAATCGAGAATCTGTGGAAAGAACTGAAAACTGCTGTTCACAAATGCTCTCCATCCAACCTCACTGAGCTCGAGCTGTTTTGCAAGGAGGAATGGGAAAAAATGTCAGTCTCTCGATGTGCAAAACTGATAGAGACATACCCCAAGCGACTTACAGCTGTAATCGCAGCAAAAGGTGGCGCTACAAAATATTAACTTAAGAGGGCTGAATAATTTTGCACGCCCAATTTTTCAGTTTTTGATTTGTTAAAAAAGTTTGAAATATCCAATAAATGTCGTTCCACTTCATGATTGTGTCCCACTTGTTGATTCTTCACAAACAAATACAGTTTTATATCTTTATGTTTGAAGCCTGAAATGTGGCAAAAGGTCGCAAAGTTCAACGGGGCCGAATACTTTCGCAGGGCACTGTAAATAGATCTACAGAGCGAGTTAGCAGTAACTCAATGTATACCATTCCATAGCTAAATATCATGTTCATAGCTGCTTTCTAAAGCCTCTGACAGGCCTGAAATGTTAGCTGGCCTAGATACAGGGATCAATATAAGCCAGAGGAGCAGCATGGCATTTCACATCAGCAGCTGTAATTACAGTATATGGGTGTCTGGTGTGGGAAATACACTTCAATAGCATGCCCTAGGGTTAGGGTTAAAGCTGCACTGGCTTTCTTAGGGTCCCTGGTGTATAGACATTTGGACACGTGGAGGGATCAGGCACTATTGAGTGTCTACACTGAGAATATGAGAATGAATCAGAGATCCCCAAATTGAAGTGTAGTCCAGAACAGCAGAAGAGATCCATTCCTGTGGTGTCATAAAGTGCTAGGCAACACACACCCATCACTGAAGAACACAGCAAGCTTTTGACAAATTGCAGTGCATGTAAGATCTTGTCCTCTCTCAGAGCGTGCTTGAAAATGATGTGATTTACCTTTAGAAAGAGTACATCTGGCAGAATATTCAAGTTAGACCTTTTCTGAAAATACAGAATACCTTTTTGCTTCATTTTGTTGTCTCCCAATAAGATCTAAGCAAGGCCAGCCATCTTACTCATTTGACAATTTTTTCACAGAATGTCAGAATGTCACTATGTCAGTGTGTGAGGCAATAGTAGAGAGGGAGAAGCCAAATAGGTCGTTGTTAGCTGCCCAGCTAGTAGCTCTGGAAGCATTTTAATGTCAGTAGAACAACATTCTCTCCCAACCTCAAATTACGACAAATGACAACAGGCCAGTTCAAAACGTTGATATTTACAGTAATATGCATTATGCTGACTTCAGAGTGGGTACTGGAGATAGTGTTTAAGTGTTTAGGAGTTTCGTTAGTCACCCTAACATACTGACTACATCGGCCACACATGCGCTCCCCGTGCGCCATTGTGCACATGTTGATTTGTCCATCCACACCAGACATGATTATGACATGCAGATTAAAATACCAAAATCTACTTTTAATCAAATATATTAATTTCAAATACATTAATTATGTGTGAAACACACATAAAACATTCATGGACATCTGGCTAGTTGCTATTGCTAGCTAGTTTGTCCAGTGAGATGTACATTGGGTTGTTATTTTATCTGACATGCATATGGTCCTCTTTTTAGCTGGTTCTTTGTAGAATTTTGACCCGGAGTCATATAAAATCGTGAGTTTCTCTGCTCCAACGAACAATCCACAGATTAAAAAGGGAAACCTAGTTTTTAGTTAGTTATCTTTAATTCATTTATCCTTGTTTGTCTTTCAAGCATCCACGTGGGTTTCTATCTTCCTGATAACCAATAAGGAGGGGACTTGCAGCACGTGGAGTGTCTCAAATAAAACCACGTTCTACTTTAGCGCTTGGCTACGCAGACATGTACATTTATTTTGCGATACTTGCGCGCGCAACATGGCCAGTGTGGTTTGTATGTAATAGTGACAATTGAATAGTGTAAATGACAAGACATTATAGGAGAAAGTCACAGATCCATAGTGTCCAAAAATATTGACAACGGAACCAGAAGCTTCACATCTCGAGTCCAATTCTGAACACAGATGTTCACAGCTGGTAAATACACATTTTGGTGACAAATCTCCCATGTCCACCTCCAGAACGAAGGAAGTAAAGCCCAGTCAGTCAGTTTCACACCCAGCTATGGCTGTGCGATGTGCTGATCCACATTACATCTCAGTGCTCCTCAGTGGTGAATGGGAGGATTTACTGCATGATCGCACAACAGTCCTCTGAAAAATCGGAAGTATGCTCCTCTCTGCAGACTGCTATGCACTCTGGCCCGACTCTCACCCTCTGCCAGACACTCTGAGGCTTTCCCATAAGCCTCTACCCACTGGATGAACTTACAGACCCGACACACACACTTTGGGAAATTAGTGATTCTGTCCAGCTGCATCTGTGATCGACAATAACAACCAGGAAAAGAATAACAGAGGCTCCCCAATCTGAAATCAACCCTCTGGTATGAAGCTAAGGACAAACTAGGTGGGATGCTGAAGGAGTTATGGTTTGATTCTTAGCATGTAAGGCTAAGCCAGGAACCAGAGCTGCTGAGCCAAAATAAAGATGGAAGTTTAGGGCATGATGGTGATGTACCTGTGGTGTTTGTTCTACAGGAGGAAGTCTTATGCATGGTAGAGCGTGCCGTCTAAAGGCCCAGGGTTCACTTCACCTAACTGCTCAGCTAGAGAACCACTGACTGCAGAAAACCTGGGTACAGCAAAGAGTCCTCATACTCCCCAAATACCAGAGATCCCTTTTTAGGAGTCCTTACCAGGGGTAGAGGCATCTGTACTCACAGCAGCCAAGTGACCTGGCTATTTGCTAAGCAAATTACCGATAGTGTGTGCAAATCTCACAGGCTCTCAACTCTTCCCCCAGTGCTGATGCAAAGTGAACTGGACAAGCATGGAGCCAGACAATACAATAGCAGATCAAAGTGCTCACCGTATCTAAACCATCTTTTAGCAGCCTAGCCCGAGGCGCATAGATTCCTGGAATACTGTTTGATCGGATGTAGGCTACTCTGATTCAAATGAGACTTTTCTGATTAATACAAGTGTTACCAAAGAAAGTTCCAGTTCAGTGGAGTCATGCACTTGCTTGATTGAGGAATGCTATACGTGACTAAGTGAATTTGTTGAAATGGAGTTAGGGTGCTCTGGAACACCTTCTAAAGTGTTTGATTCAAACTTCATGATACACAGTACAACGTTTGGCTATATAAGTATTCCAATACTATTTTGGATTAGGCTAAAATATATAAACTAGACTTAATCAGAAACTAAAGGGTAATGTATTATACAGTACTGCTACAGTAAATTTGCAGTTATGACAATACTTTATCATTCACAAACAGTTTATAATTAGTAGCCTGGTTTATTAGTTTATAGACTAGTTTATTAATCAGAAATAAATAGTGAACCTGTAATAACTCTGATTGAAAGTATTGTTTATATTGTCAGGCCTTAATTGTCTTGGTAAGGAGTGGATAGAAATCATAATTACATTTAGGTTGCACTTGATACTATGCTATCTATTTTAATATCATGCACCTGTACCCTGGGAAAAAAGAACAGAGGGGAACCATAACGTTCGGCATTGAGTTTGTACAGAACATCTAGAAATTCATCACAATTTTGTCATTGGTGTGACAACCACGTTCCTGCCAATTTCGTACATTGACATTTCTGAAAGACTAAAGACTGTATGCATGAGAAAGATACAATTATACATTAATTTGTTTTGTCCTTGCATGTTTCAAAGCATAACGGTTTACAATAGTAGCAGAACTAACAGAACCCACAGGACAAATTATTATGAGACACGCGTCTCTGAATTGACAAACCGATACATGTTGGCAAAGACAACTCGCCACGTTTTAAAACAGCGCACCCGGGCGAACGATCACTCACTTTGTTTGCAGAGAAAACATGTAAGTTAGATCTCTTCCATTCGTAGAATACCGTCCAAATACAGCTGAACATAATGTACTGGTTATATTACTGTATTGTAAATCATAAAATGACTTTCAAACAATCTTGAAGTTCGGGAACATTTTCCACAACACATAGAACTCACCATATTTCGAATCCTGATGAATATCGTTATTTTTCCTAGTTCCACAGTAAAGATGTGCAAACAAATCCCTGTCAAACACTGAGGAATAACTTCTTCTGCTCCTATAAATGAATTGTCCCTTTTTCCATTTTCCTCGACTGAAATTATCCAAGTTCTTCCCAACGCCATCCGAGTCCATCCAAGACCTCGCCTCCTTCTCAGTCATTGGTGGAGATTCGGGTGCGAAGCCTTAATTGGCTCAAAGGGCCCTCAATTACATTCCTGAGATCCTCCTCCTAGGATTTATAATGCGTTGTTAACCAAGTGGGAAGGTGGTATTTACAATATACGACTGGGAAAAATCCACTTTAACTGCTTCTCCAATTCGTAATTTCTAGTGGGAAACTCGTCTATCATCCCTGAGCTCCGATTTGTTCCACATGCTGACCTCTACCACCTTGCTACTTGGTTATGAACGCAGCAGAAGTACATGCGCTCCAACATGTACCACGTGATCAGTGAGGCATCTCCCTTGGAACAGCTGGGCACCAATTCTTCATCCGTGTGGATGTTGAGAAGCATAAAAAGCTCATACTTACAAACTGTCTTTCAAATGATCCACTATGATCCACCATTGGTGTATATTATTTAATGTCCATATCATATTGTGAAGTATTGCAACTTTACAGTCTCATCATAAACTGACTATGCCATGTCAAACTTGTTGAAGTACTACACACACACTCACTCATTTGTTGATTTCTTCACACATGTCGCATGCGTGAATTCTGTAGGTCTATGGAGAGTTCACAGTCAACATTGCATTGAAATCAAAAGTATTTATTCTTGTTTGAATTAATAAACACTAAACAATGCCCAACAATCTATGAACTCCATGCTGATGTCCATCTAGTCTTGACATAAATGTGATTGTGCCATGCTTCTCCAAAAGCCAAAATCTGTAATACATTAAATGAGGTCATAGACAGTTCCCCTTACATTTGAAAAATGCCACAAACTAATCCATATTGTATCCCTAGAGTTGCCTAAAATGAGTGAGCACCCATCACTGAGATCATTCCAGAGGCCTTGAGCATTCATCTAATCCTATAGCACCATCTCATGGATACATTACATATTGAATTACATTCATGATGCACAGCATCATGCTTCAAGTGGCCAGAGCCGCACATCTTGCTCTTCATTGTAATCAGAGAGCGAATACACACATCGCTGACACACACACTTACCCCACCAGACATGCCAAGATGGCAGCATGTCAAGTCGTTTGTCTGTGACTAGTAGATTTTAACCTACTAATAATCTATTCATTTATGGTTGAGTAAATCCACAATTTCCTTGTTTTGTAGTGCAAACTATTTTGTTTTGCTGGTGTTCTCTGCTGTAATTGTGTTTTCTGAAACCTGGCTCAGAAAGTCTGTTCTTGATAAGGATATTTGTATAATTGGTTACAATGTGTATCGCCCTGATCGAGTTAAGAAAGGTGGGGGTGTGGCTATATATGTAAAGTATAAATTCCTTGTAAGTGTGGCAAAGTCTGAAACTATTTGTAAACAGTTGGAATTTCTTGCTTTGAATCTTGAGGTTTCCAAGGGTCCCTTTATAACTGTGATTGGCTTTTATAGACCCCCCTCTGCTCTCTGTATCTGTGATTGGCTGTTATAGACCCCCCTCTGCTCTCAGTGATGCATTTTCTTCTCTGATGCACCTTATGTCTAAACTTCTTTACAGTGAAATGATCTTGATTGGTGATCTCAACTCGTGTTGGTTAAAGCCGGTGTCTGATGACTTAGAAATGTTTTGTAATTCTATGAATCTGACCCAGTTGATTAACTCACCCACTCACCCAAATCTCCAGAGAAATCTACCCTGATTGATTTGATATTGACAAATGTTCCACGTAAATATTATGTGGTTGTAGAGATCTTTAGAGATCTTTTTAATGTCTCTATTTGGTTTGGTCAGGGTGTGATTTGGGGTGGGCATTTTATGTTTTGTTATCTATGATTTTGCATTTCTATGTTTTGACCGGTATGGTTCTCAATCAGGTACAGCTGTCTATCGTTGTCTCTGATTGGGAACCATACTTAGGGAGCCCTTTTTCCCTCCTTTCTTTGTGGGAAGTTGTCTTTGTTCATGGCACATAGTCTATAGCTTCACGGTTTGTTTGTAGTGTTTATTGTTTTGTTCGGCGTCTTTTCTAAATAAAATAATATGTACACTCACCACGCTGCACCTTGTTCCTCTTCCTTCAACAGCCGTGACAGGTTGGTGTTTTTTGTAATGATTTAAGTGACCATGTTGCTGTTACAAATACTAAGGTTCCTAAAACAAACCCATGGTTTATTCGTAAGACAAATTTGAAGAGTTTTAATGAGCAGGCTTTCTTTCATGATTTGTTTTTATTTTGACTGGAGCAAGATTGAGCTTATTCCTGATGTGGAAACTGCTTGGAAATTCTTTCATGTTGTTTTTTTCCAAATAGTAAACAAAAATGCCCCATTCCACAGGTTCAGTGTTAAAGGGCGGGATGATCTAGCCTGGGCTAAAGCAAGGAAATCATGTTTTGATGCTGATTGGCTTCTTTTTAGGCAGTTACGAAACAAGTGTTATTTTTCTTCTCAGGAAGGCCAAGTCTGAATATTTTATGTCTGTTACCACTGATAACCTGAATGACCCTAAACTTTTGGAAGGCTATTAAGTCTGGAAACGGTAATGTGAATGATTTACCTTCATGTGTATTGAAGGACTTTGTTGCTGTATATGGCAAAACTGAATTGTTTCAATGATCACTTTGTATCATCTGGTAGGCTGTTTGATTCAGTGTGCTCTGTTTCTGTACAACCCTGTGTGGATGAACCAACGAGAGCTGATCAAACTTTTAGCTTTTTGCCATTCTCAGTGCAGGAGGTACATAAAGCCCTGAAATCCTTAGATCAGAGAAAGCCGGCAGGTTCTGATCTTCTTGATCTCTGCTTTTTACATCTGGCAGCTGATTTCATAGCTGAACCACTTACATATCTGTTCAATCTAACCCTGGAATGTAATTAAATTCCAAACATCTGGAAATCAGCATTGTCCTACCACTTTTAAAAGGGTGAGTTCATACTCTTTTAAATAATTATAGGCCAATCTCAAAGCTGTCACCCCTGGTGAAAATACTTGAAACCCTTATGAGTGAACAGCAAAATAGTATATAAAAACAATTTTATCAATGTACCAATCGTGCTTCAGGAAGAAGCATAGCACAATTACAGCAGCCATGAAGATTTTAAATGATATCACTGAAGCCCTTGACAAAAAAACAGCACTGGGTCTCACTTTTTATTGATCTTTCTAATGCTTTTGATACAGCTGATCATGCTATACTGAGGCAGAGATTGTCGAGTGTAGGTCTTTCGGAGCATGCAGTTGCATGGTTTGCTAACTATCTGTCTGATAGAACTCAGTGCACTCAATTTTATAGGCTCATGTCTGTTAAATTGTCTGTCTGTAATGGTGTGCCCCAGGGCTCTGTACTTGGTCCCCTCTTAACTATTTATATAAATAATTTATACAAAAAATATGCAAAATGCACAACTTCACTTTTATGCTGATGATACTGTTATTTATTGTTGTGCCTTGTCTCTCACAAAAGCTTTCCAGAACTTTCAAACTGCTTTTTATACTGTTCAACATACCTTGTGTCAATTGAAGCTTATTCTTAATACTGACTAAACTAATGGTGTTTTCTAAAGCAAGAAATAGATCTCTGAACCTTTCACCTAATACTACCTGTCAGGGCAATGAGATTGAGACTGTAACCTCATAAATATCTTGGAATTTTAATTGATGACGGCCTCACTTAAATTGCATATTCAACAACTGTAACGGGGTGCGTACTGGGGGCAGAGAAGTAAGGCGCAGGAGAACGAAAACTGATTTACAACGGTGTTGTTTAATAAACAGAACAATCGGTCAAACAAAACCCGGAAACCAGGTCAAACAAAACCCAGTAACCACCAGCATAACATACACACGCACTACAAGAAACAATTCCAGACAAGGACATGGGAGAAAAAGAGGATTAACAACATGGAATTGAAACCAGGTGTGAGGGAAGACAAGACCAAACCAATGGAAAATGAAAGGTGGATCGGCGATGACTAGAAGGCCGGCGACGTCAACTGCCGAACACCGCCCGAACCAGGAGAGGGACAGACTTCGGCAGAAGTCGTGACAACAACTTACAGAAAAATTGAAGCTGAAGTTGGGATTTTATTTTAGGAATAAGGCCTGTTTTTCTTTTGAAGCCAGAAGGAAGCTAGTATCAGCTACATTTATGCCTTTACTAGACTATGGAAATATTTTATATATGAATGTTTCTGCTCAGTGTTTGAGATCAATTGACACCCTTTACCATGGCACATTGTGATTTATTTTAAACTGCAAAACCCTTACGCACCACTACACTTTATATACCAGGGTTGGCTGGCCTTCTCTAGTCACTAGTAGGCTCAGTCACTGGTATACTTTTATTTACAAAGCCATTTTGGGTTTACTACCATTTTATTTGGGCATTTTTATTGTTCAGAAATGTGGTGGGTATTCTCTTCGTTCGCTGGACTTTATCCTGCTAACTGTTCCAAAAGTCCCAACTGAATTTGATAAAAGGGCTTTTATGTACTCTGCGCCATCGGCTTGGAACGCCTTACAAAATACTTTTAAACTGGAAGAACTTGTCCCGATTGGTGTTTTTAAATCACTGATGAAGACTTTTGAGGCTGATTCCCTGACCTGTCAATGTTATTAATTGGCTGTTTTATAATTTTGTTACACTCTTGTGAATTCTATGTTTTTACTAGATTACTTGTAGTTTTTCATGTTGTCTGTCTATAATTGTGTAATGACTTGGTGCTGTCGATCTTGGCCAGGACGCTCTTGAAAAAGACATTTCAAATCTCAATGAGCCTGGTTAAATAAAAAATTAAGAAAATGTCACAAGGGGTCTTTTCACAGTCCCCAGATCCAGAACAAATTCATGGAAAAGTGCAGTATTATACAGAGTCATGAGTGCATGGAACTCGCTTCTATCTTATATACAGTGCCTTGCGAAAGTATTCGGCCCCCTTGAACTTTGCGACCTTTTGCCACATTTCAGGCTTCAAACATAAAGATATAAAACTGTATTTTTTTGTGAAGAATAAACAACAAGTGGGACACAATCATGAAGTGGAACGACATTTATTGAATATTTCAAACTTTTTTAACAAATCAAAAACTGAAAAATTGGGCGTGCAAAATTATTCAGCCCCTTTACTTTCAGTGCAGCAAACTCTCTCCAGAAGTTCAGTGAGGATCTCTGAATGATCCAATGTTGACGTAAATGACTAATGATGATAAATACAATCCACCTGTGTGTAATCAAGTCTCCGTATAAATGCACCTGCACTGTGATAGTCTCAGGAACACACCAGAACAAGGAACACACCAGGCAGGTCCGAGATACTGTTGTGAAGAAGTTTAAAGCCGGATTTGGATACAAAAAGATTTCCCAAGCTTTAAACATCCCAAGGAGCACTGTGCAAGCGATAATATTGAAATGGAAGGAGTATCAGACCACTGCAAATCTACCAAGACCTGGCCGTCCCGCTAAACTTTCAGCTCATACAAGGAGAAGACTGATCAGAGATGCAGCCAAGAGGCCCATGATCACTCTGGATGAACTGCAGAGATCTACAGCTGAGGTGGGAGACTCTGTCCATAGGACAACAATCAGTCGTATATTGCACAAATCTGGCCTTTATGGAAGAGTGGCAAGAAGAAAGCCATTTCTTAAAGATATCCATAAAAAGTGTTGTTTAAAGTTTGCCACAAGCCACCTGGGAGACACACCAAACATGTGGAAGAAGGTGCTCTGGTCAGATGAAACCAAAATTGAACTTTTTGGCAACAATGCAAAACGTTATGTTTGGCGTAAAAGCAACACAGCTGAACACACCATCCCCACTGTAAAACATGGTGGCTTTTCTTCAGCAGGGACAGGGAAGATGGTTAAAATTGATGGGAAGATGGATGGAGCCAAATACAGGACCATTCTGGAAGAATGATGGAGTCTGCAAAAGACCTGAGACTGGGACGGAGATTTGTCTTCCAACAAGACAATGATCCAAAACATAAAGCAAAATCTACAATGGAATGGTTAAAAAATAAACATATCCAGGTGTTAGAATGGCCAAGTCAAAGTCCAGACCTGAATCCAATCGAGAATCTGTGGAAAGAACTGAAAACTGCTGTTCACAAATGCTCTCCATCCAACCTCACTGCGCTCGACCTGTTTTGCAAGGAGGAATGGGAAAAAAATTCAGTCTCTCGATGTGCAAAACTGATAGAGACATACCCCAAGCGACTTACAGCTGTAATCGCAGCAAAAGGTGGCGCTACAAAGTATTAACTTAAGGGGGCTGAATAATTTTGCACGCCCAATTTTTCAGTTTTTGATTTGTTAAAAAAGTTTGAAATATCCAATAAATGTCGTTCCACTTTGTGATTGTGTCCCACTTGTTGTTGATTCTTCACAAAAAAATACAGTTTTATATCTTTATGTTTGAAGCCTGAAATGTGGCGAAAGGTTGCAAAGTTCAAGGGGGCCGAATACTTTCGCAAGGCACTGTAGCACAAGTGAACAGCAAACCTGGTTTCAAAATACCAATAAAGCAACACCTCACGGCACAACTCCTCTTCCTCATGTGACCTACATGTTGTATGTACTGACATGTATGTGTAACTGATAGATGCACACACACACACACACACACACACACACACACACACACGTATGTTTCTGTAATGTCTTTTTTCATTGTCGGACCACAGCAAAACTAGCTGTCGACCAATGAGGATCCTAATAAATAAGTACAGTAAAGAAGAGTAGAGTACAGTACATAGTAGACCACACTAAAGTGGAGTACACTAATGTACTGTATTATACTGTACTCTACGAGACACAACCATTGAGCAGCACATTGAGAATGAAGGGAAGGCCCTCCAGTGGATTGTTGAGAAATGTGGGAACAGGTATCATGTCCTCAACAATGAGAACAGGGAAGAACTGCTGAAGATAAAGGAGATGGTTTCAGGAAACAGAGGAGGAAATTATGAGATAACGAGAAAGAGACTAGAGAAGATAGAAGGGAGAGCAAAACAGAAACTGATGAAGGTGCAGAAACAGAATGGGTGTGTTTCTGTCAGTCTCTGTTTTGCAAATTTGGATTATTCAACTGTGTTGCTGTGCAGCACCCATCAGCTACAGTGATGCAACACACTAACCTGCATAGTTGCATGTAAAACTAAAAGCTGCTCACCAGTAGCTTTTTGAGAGTCTGCAAAATCATGCAAAATGCAGGTTTCTTTAAAGAGAGCAGACTTGAGTGTCATAATACAGGATGATCTTTGTTGTTATTGGCCCTCACTTATCAAACAAGATCTGAGTGTAAATGAGGAAATCAGACTTGGTTGTTTGTGTACACACAACTAGAGATTAACAGAATTACACTCCCTCATATCACTACATAACGGGTAGACCACTGCTGCATAATCAACTTTTTGGTGAGTGTGACACAGTAGAGCAGACTGTGTGAAGGTAAACATGTTAAGCAGCACAAGAAAAGAGGGAGGGGAAGATGTACAGATGATAAAATGCCATTTAGGTAGAGATGATCTTGAAGACACAGGAGACTTAAAAAATCACAAACACAAACACATGTCTACCATTGACATTCTATGTATAATAAACACCTTTAGAGTGAAATCTCTCTCTCTCTCTCTGACAGGTGACTCTCGCCATCTCTCATAGCTGAGGATAGTGGTTCTAGGAAATAGATAGTGGGACGAGTTCAGCAGGAAACACCATCCTGGTCAGGAGTTTGACCTGACGACGACTACTCAGTGCGCCAAGAGACAGGGAGAAGTAGCAGGGAGGCAGATTTGTAGAGGAGATGCCTGAGCTGGTTAAACAGGAAATAGTGCTCAGTGTGTCCCGAGTGGTGCAGCAGTCTAAGGCACTGCATCTCAGTGCAAGAGGTGTCCCTACAGTCCCTGGTTTGAATCCAGGCTGTATCACACTGTATCACGGACGTGATTGGGAGACCCATAGGGCGACGCCCAATTGGCCCAGCGTCGTCCAGGTTTGGCCGGTGTAGGCTGTCATTGTAAATAATTATTTGTTCTTAAATGACTTGCCTAGTTAAATAACGTTTTTTATTTTTTTTTGTGTCCTCCAGGACCCCACACTCTCTTGGTCATAGGAGTCGATGATTCATCATATGACTCCATATAACACTTTTGTGTTTTAGCCAAATGAAAAGGACAGGTACTCAAATTTCAAGAAGAGGTGGAGGGCAGTACCAGCAGCAATAAGGAGAACAGGGAGCAATCAGTTGTTTCCTCCAGAAAGTGAGTATTATTCTGGTTAATCCTGTAACAGAAATGTTTGCAGCAAGTGTGTTACATCATTTCTTTCTCTACTGTCCACTCCTCAACTCCTCTCCATTGCATTGGATTTCGTTTTGAAGGCATACCTATGATCGAATTGAGAGTTTGAATATAGGACATGTTATGCAATGTTAAAACTTGTTCATAACTATACAGTATATACTTAAGGATTTCTCCAAACATTGTTTTCATACAATTCTACTGGTCATTATGTGAAAGAAAGATCTAACTACAAAAAAGTATCCCTGAAGGTGTTGTTGTGTTGTTCCACAGTGTGTGGATCAATGCCAATAAGAAGAGCAGGGAGCCATCGGTTGCTTCCTCCAGAAAGTGAGTATTATTCTGATTAACCTTGTAACATTAACCAATGTAGCAATTGTGTTACATCATGATTTATTTTGTTAAACAAATCAGTCATCTCCTCTTCTTGTGTCCTCTCCTTCCTTTCTCTGATCAGACAGTGAAAGCCAGCTTAATGAGCTTCCACCATATTGTTTTTAATCTAAAGTATTTCCTGTTTTTATGAAAAGGAGACAAGGTGACAACAGACTGTTTTCTTTTCTCCTTAAATTGCTGTTTTCCTCTTTTGACGGGAATCGTAGACTTTAGCTCATACACAGTTTCAAATAAACAGCTCCTTCCAGCATTCCTGTCTACCTTGGTAAAGCACATCTCTCGCTGACTTACCCCATGTTAGATTTACATGTTCCACCACCTCCCCATCAACCCAGCATGGAAGAAAAAAGAACATGTGTCACGCCCTGACCATAGTTTACTTTGTATTTTCTATGTTTTGATTGGTCAGGGTGTGATCTGAGTGGGCATTCTATGTTTCATGTCTTGTTTGTCTATTTCTATGTTCAGCCTGATATGGTTCTCAGTCAGAGGCAGGTGTTCGTCATTGTCTCTGATTGGGAACCATATTTAGGTAGCCTGGGGTTCACTGTGTGTTTGTGGGTGATTGTTCCTGTCCTGATGTCATTGTTCTGTGTTAGGATACACAAGTATAGGCTGTTTCGGGTTTTGTTAAGTTTATTGTTTTGGTAGTGTTTGTGTTTAGTGTGTTAATTCATTAAACATGGATTGCAATAGACACGCCGCATTTTGGTCCGACTCTCCTTCTCATACAGAAAACCGTTACAGAATCACCCACCACAAAAGGACCAAGCAGCGTGTCAACAGGCAGGAGCAGAGCGAGGAGATGCGCAATAAGGATTTCTGGACATGGGAGGAAATCCTCGACGGGAGAGGACCCTGGGCTAAACCAGGGGAGTGTAGCCGCACCAAGGTGCAGCAGGAGAAGGAACAGAGGCAGCAGCAGCAGGAGCAGCAGCAGCTGCAGTGGGAGAGGCTGCACCACCTGGAGAAATGGACATGGGAGGAAGAACTGGACGGTAAAGGACCCTGGGCTCAGCCTGGAGAATATTGCCGCCCCAAGGAAGAACTGGAGGCTGCGAAAGCTGAGAGGCGCAGATATGAGGAGGCAGCTCGACGTAGCGGATGGAAGCCTGAGAGGCAGCCCCAAAAATTTCTTGGGGGGGGGCTAACAGGGAGTATGGCTACGCCAGGTAGGAGACCTGGGCAGACTCCCTGTGCTTACCGGGGGGCTAGAGAGACCGGACAGGCACCGTGTTACGGGTGCGGTATATTCCAGCTCCGCGTGTCTGCCGGGCTAGATTGAGCGTCGAGCCTAATGCCATGAAGCCGGCTCTACGCAGCTGGTCCCCAGTGCGTCTCCTTGGGCCGGTTTACATGGCACCAGCCTTGCGCTCGGTGTCTCCGGTTCGCCTGCATAGTCCAGTGCGGGCTATTCCACCTCGCCGCACTGGCAGGGCGACCGTGAGTATTCAACCAGGTAAGGTTGGGCAGGCTCGGTGCTCAAGAGCTCCAGTGCGCCTGCACGGTCCGGTTTTTCCAGTACCACCTCCACACCCCAGCCCTCCGGTAGCAGCTCCCCGCACCAGGCTTCCTGTGCGTGTCCTCGGCCCAGTACCACCAGTGCCAGCACCACGCATCAGGCCTACAGTGCGCCTCGCCTGTCCAGCGCTGTCGGAGCCCTCCTCCTCTCCAGCGCTGTCAGAGTCTCCCGCCTGTTTAGCGCTGTTAGAGCCTTCCTTCTCTACAGCGCTGCCGGAGTCTCCCGCCTGTTCAGAACTGCCAGTTTGCAAAGAGCTGCCAGTTAGCATAGAGCTGCCAGTTAGCATAGAGCTGCCAGTTAGCATAGAGCTGCCAGTTAGCATAGAGCTGCCAGTTAGCATAGAGCTGCCAGTCTGCAAGGAGCTGCCAGTCTGCAAGGAGCTGCCAGTCTGCATAGAGCTGCCAGTCTGCAAGGAGCTGCCAGTCTGCAAGGAGCCGCCAGAGCTGCCAGTCTGCAGGATGCAGCCAAAGCTGCCAGTCTGCAAGGAGCCGCCAGAGCTGCCAGTCTGCAAGGAGCCGCCAGAGCTGCCAGTTAGCATGGAGCAGCCAGGGCCGCCAGTCAGCATGGAGCAGCCAGGGCCGCCAGTCAGCATGGAGCAGCCAGGGCCGCCAGTCAGCATGGAGCAGCCAGGGCCGCCAGTCAGCATGGAGCAGCCAGGGCCGCCAGTCAGCATGGAGCAGCCAGTCAGCATGGAGCAGCCAGTCAGCATGGAGCAGCCAGTCAGCATGGAGCAGCCAGAGCAGCCAGTCAGCATGGAGCAGCCAGAGCAGCCAGTCAGCATGGAGCAGCCAGAGCTGCCAGTCAGCATGGAGCAGCCAGTCAGCATGGAGCAGCCAGAGCTGCCAGTCATCATGGAGCAGCCAGTCAGCATGGAGCAGCCAGAGCTGCCAGTCGACCAGACTCTTCCAGATTTGCCAGTCGACCAGACTCTTCCAGATCTGCCAGTCGACCAGACTCTTCTAGATCTGCCAGTCGACCAGACTCTCCCAGATCTGCCAGTCGACCCAGTCGACCAGACTCTTCCAGATCTGCCAGTCGACCAGACTCTTCCAGATCTGCCAGTCGACCAGACTCTTCCAGATCTGCCAGTCGACCAGACTCTTCCAGATCTGCCAGTCGACCAGACTCTTCCAGATCTGCCAGTCGACCAGACTCTTCCAGATCTGCCAGTCGACCAGACTCTTCCAGATCTGCCAGTCGACCAGACTCTTCCAGATCTGCCAGTCGACCAGACTCTTCCAGATCTGCCAGTCGACCAGACTCTTCCAGATCTGCCAGTCGACCAGACTCTTCCAGATCCGCCAGTCGACCAGACTCTTCCAGATCCGCCAGTCGACCAGACTCTTCCAGATCCGCCAGTCGACCAGACTCTTCCAGATCCGCCAGTCGACCAGACTCTTCCAGATCCGCCAGTCGACCAGACTCTTCCGGATCCGCCAGTCGACCAGACTCTTCCGGATCCGCCAGTCGACCAGACTCTTCCGGATCCGCCAATCGACCAGACTCTTCCGGATCCGCCAGTCAGCCAGGATCTTCCGGATCCGCCAGTCAGCCAGGATCTTCCAGAACCGCCAGCCAGCCAGGATCTGCCGGATCCAACCACCTGCCTGAGCTTCTTCTCAGTGCTGAGCTTCTTCTCAGTGCTGAGCTTCTTCTCAGTGCTGAGCTTCCTCTCAGGGCTGAGCTACCCATCTGTCCCGAGTTACCTCTGTCCCAAGCTGTCCCTCTGTCCCATGTTATCATTGTGGTGGGTAACCTATTTAGGGACGTTTAGGAGGGGGATTAAAACTGTCATGGAGTGGGGTCCACGTCCAGCGCCAGAGCCGCCACCGCGGACAGATGCCCACCCAGACCCTCCCCTATAGGTTCAGGTTTTGCGGCCGGAGTCCGCACCTTGGGGGGGGGGTACTGTCACGCCCTGACCATAGTTTACTTTGTATTTTCTATGTTTTGATTGGTCAGGGTGTGATCTGAGTTTCCTTGTTGTTCCCCAGTGAGTGGAGATGGCAGATCTGATACCCTCTTCTCTTGGAAGCTCTGGATACAGCTCCCACACAACTACCAGCATCTGACCACTGGTTTGGATCACATAGTTCTGGAACCCTGCCCCTTGAATCTAGAATGGTCTCTCTGACTTCCATCTGAGTGTCTGACTTCAGAGGCCAAAGAGGATTCAAGGAGAAGCCGTGGAGTACTGCGGGTCACTCTGATGTCACTCCATACATTGGGACATGACATAATAAAGATAGATTACATCTGACACTTAACAGAACTGATGGAAAAGTTTGAGAATTACATGCAAAAATTCACTAACAGATGATCAACGTGATACGTTGTAAACTCTTTATTATTGTGTAGTGTAATGCTCATCTAGGGACCAGCACTGATAATTAGAATAAGGTTAAATGTGATGGTAAAATGCATCTGACTTGTGTATTAGATGTTTTAATATTGACATTTCTAGCAGAGGAATAACATACTGCAACAAGTGTTATGCACAGAATTGATCAGTGGTATCAATAGTTTTCATAAAAATCCTTATTTCAGGAAGCTAGTCTGATAAGAGGGACCAACTATGGGCCATGTTGCATGACATAATGAGGTGTTTGTAGGTGAGAAGTTCAGGCAGAAATATATATTTTTACGGCTTTAATTGGCATTTCATGTTATAGTGAATACTTTGACAGTACCAATGTGTCAGTATGCATCACATAATGGTTTCTTTAGGAGAAATGTAACAGCTACTTAAATAAGTAAATCCAACCAATTTAAGTTCAGAAAAGTATTAATGGCTTAAATTGAAGTTGAAAGGAATTGGATGGAAAAACATAACATACATATTTGCATCAGGTCTAGAAATCATTAAGAACAGAGAAGGTCTAGGTCATAGGCTAGGACTTAGAGGAAAGAACTAGTGAAACAAATGGAACTGTGCCACAATGACTTGTCACCCTTGATAAGTCAAGTAAGTCAAGTAATCTTCCCATTAAGGAGGACCAATGCCACATATCACCATGGTGTCATGAGTGCCACTGTCAAACGTTTTGGCCGAACAACAAGACCCTTTGGGTTGTGCCGTGGCGAAGATCTTTGTGGGCTATACTCGGACTTGTCTCAGGATGGTAAGTTGGTGGTTGAAGATATCCCTCTAGTGGTGTGGGGGCTGTGCTTTGGTAAAGTGGGTGGGGTTATATCCTTCCTGTTTGGCCCTGTCCGGGGGTGTCATCGGATGGGGCCACAGTGTCTCCTGACCCCTCCTGTCTCAGCCTCCAGTATTTATGCTGCAGTAGTTTGTTATATCTGGAGTACTTATCCTGTCCTATCCGGTATCCTGTGTGAATTTAAGTATGCTCTCTCTAATTCTCTCTTTCTTTCTCTGAGGACCTGAGCCCTAGGACCATGCCTCAGGACTACCTGACATGATGACTCCTTGCTGTCCCCAGTCCACCTGGCTGTGCTGCTGCTCCAGTTTCAACTGTTCTGCCTGTGACTATTATTATTTGACCATGCTGGTCATTTATGAACATTTGAACATCTTGGCCATGTTCTGTTATCTCCACCCGGCACAGCCAGAGGAGGACTGGCCACCCCACATAGCCTGGTTCCTCTCTAGGTTTCTTCCTAGGTTTTGGCCTTTCTAGGGAGTTTTTCCTAGCCACTGTGCTTCTACACCTGCATTGCTTGCTGTTTGGGGTTTTAGGCTGGGTTTCTGTACAGCGCTATGAGATATCAGCTGATGTACAAAGGGCTATATAAATAAATTTGATTTGACTTAATTCATAACGGTAATAATAAATCCTGAATTCAAATTATTAGTCAAACTAGTAAAGTTAAGGTTAATTATGTTTATAAAAGGCACTCAGTCCTGCATCAATTTGAATAATATTTTGTAAAAATATATAAAATAAATACCTATGGCCCCTTTTTCTCAGTGTGGGCTTTACCGTCTTGGCCATCAGTCTCTTACGTCAGCTATTAAGACTTCAAATAATGTCATGGATGTTGTTGAGGTTTTCCCATGTCAATTGCTTGTCATACCTTATCATTTATAACCTATAGGGGGCCTTAGTTCTAGGATCTGTGACTAACGTAATACCGATTTGTAAAACAAGATATACTTTTACACAAAAGAGCCTTTGTGAGATAAGTAGGGCGGTCTGGAAGCAGCTCAATGTGGGTGAGTTTACTCCAAAGAACTCAATGCTAGACTGCAAGACTGAGTTTTCCATGAGAATATTCATGAAATACATATTTGTACACAAATGACCAGGATAAGGGTTCAAACTCACTCACTCCGTCTCACGTCTCACACTTACTCTGTCTTACTCACTCCATCTCACTCACACTCACATGACTCTTGAATGAACCTGATTTAATTGTCCACTAAAGACTAATTTGCAGGCATACAGAAGGTCCAATGAGATAGGTAACATAAGGAGACTAAAGAGATTACCCATAAAGTACTAAACCCTAACTTCATTTTCAGGCAGATCAGTGGTAGAGACTAGTTACAAAGGGAAGCAACATGACCGTCTGTTTGGCACGGTGGTGCTTGTTATTAGACTACTCCCTACAGTTGCTCCTTTGAAAACAGTAATGCTTCTGGTAGCTCCCTTAGCGTCCATCCACTGCCTTAGTATTTCAGTCTACGTGCGTCAAGTCAACCCTACTTTCAAAGATACTACACTGACAGCCACAGAGCACAGGAACCATTTCTACATGATGAGATGAATTGATAAAAGATTCAATTTGAGCATGCAACACTACCGGCATACATTGCAGTCTAATCTCAAGCAAGTCAGGAAGTGTTTTGTACGATACAGAACAAAGTTGCTTGCCTTCCAATGACGTGCGATCTGCCAGATCCAATGACCCAGTCTCCAGTCTGTCACTGTTTGTTCTCAGCCAGTAAATTTGCTGCCTCATGGACCTGTCTGTACTCAGCACAGTGGTTGAGTGACTACACACTGTGCCTATAAGTGCAAGTACCACTGGTGCCTCAGGGCACTTCAAACTAGCCAACACCCCATTCCAGAGAGGTTAACTAACACATTCACACCTTCATGCTGGAAGCTGAACAAAGTAAACAGACAGTAAACAGACAAACAGAACAATAATATACCCTGTTCATCTGCACTCCTTCGCAATAAAACAGTAACCAAAACAGCAAATTATAACCAAAGACAATAATACTGTGAGATGATTTCTTGTCATCAGTGACAACTCCTTTCAGAACCCAACTAGGTTCTAAAGTCCAAGAGCAAGAGGTCCTTTCATCCACATCTTGTAGAGACACAGCAGACCTAAAAACCTGTACTGAGAACCTTTAAAAAAAACAGTTGTTTAGTTCAACTTGAAATCTTCAAAACATCTCAAGCACTAAAAGCTAAAGGGTTTGTGAGAAATTAGTCACCCTTCCTCTCCTTTACAAGCATAGTAAAAGAGCCTCATAACTCTCCAACCAGGTTCACAGTTCTTGGCTTGTTTATCTCTCATGAGTTTTCTCCTTCTGCTCCCCACTGGGGCCATTGGGCGGCGGCTTGTTGCTGAAGTTCCAGTCGACAGGGTTGAGGAGCTGCATGGTCTTCTTGTGCGTCCAGATGGGGTTGATGATCACTGTGAGCAGGGCCAGGCCGGTGTAGAAGAGGATGCGCTGGGGCAGAGCCACGTACATGTTCATCTCCCCCCAGTGACTCCAGCTAACCCACCACATGTAGTACGTGAGCACCATGCGGCAGTGGAACATGTGGATCATCACCCACTGGTTGGCCTTCCAGAAGAGCGTCCTCGCCCAGCCAGCCTGGAGGGGAGAGAAGACAGATACTTGTACTGATTGGGCAGGGGATAAAGACTGTCACAGTGTTTGGGGTCGTCGTCATCTATAACGATGTACAGTGCCTTCAGAAAGTAATTAATATAAAATGTCTTGAGTCAACAAGTATTCAACACCTTTGTTATGGGAAGCCTCAATAAGTCCAGGAGTAAAAATTAACATAATAAGTAGCATTTACTCATTCTGTGTTCAATAATAGTTGTTAACATGATTTTGGAATGAATACCACATCTCTGTACCCCACACATACAGATCAAATAAAATGTACTTATATAGCCCTTCTTACATCAGCTGATATATCAAAGTGCTATACAGAAACCCAGCCTAAAACCCCGAACAGCAAGCAATGCAGGTGTAGAAGCACAGATAATTGTAATATTGATTGGAGCACGGTGAAGTTATTAAATCAGGCTTTGGATGGTGTATCAATAAACTCAGAGAATACAAAGATACAGGCATCCTTCCTAACTCAGTCGCCAGAGAGGTAGGAAACTGCTAAGGAGTTTCACCATGTGGCCAATGAGGATTTTAAAACAGTTACATAGTTTAATAGTTGTGATATGAGAAAAGTGAGAATGGCTCAGCAACATTGTAGTTAGTCCACAATACTAATCTAAATGACAGAGAAAAAAAAAGTGAAGACTGTACAGAATAAAAATATTCCAAAACATGCATCCTGTTTGCAACAAGGCACTGCAAAATATGTGGCAAAGAAACAAACCTTTTCTCCTGAAAACAAAGTGTTATGTTTGGGGCAAATCCAACACATCACAGAGTACCATTCTTCATATTTTCAAACATGGTGGTGGCTGCATCATGTTATGGGTATGCTTCTCATCGGCACGGACTAGGGAGGTTTTTTTGTTGATAAAAAGAAACAATACAGCTAAGCACAGGCAAAATCTTAAGAGGAAAACCTGGTTCAATCTGCTTTCCAACAGACACTGGGTTGACAAATTCACCTTTCAGCAGGACAATAACCTAAAACACAAGGCCAAATCTACACTGGAGTTGCTTACCAAGATGATATTGAATATTTCGTCCTCTCACTGTCAACTGCATTTATTTTCCAGCAAACTTAACATGTAAATATTTGTATGAACATAAGATTCAACAACAGACATAAACTGAACAAGTTCCACAGACATGTGACTAATAGAAATGGAATAACGTGTCCCTGAACAAAGGGGGGGGGGGGGGGCAAAATCAAAAGTAACAGTCAGTATCTGGTGTGGCCACCAGCTGCATTAAGTACTGCAGTGTATTTCCTCCTCATGGACTGCACCAGACTTGCTGTGAGATGTTACCCCACTCTTCCACCAACGTACCTGCAAGTTCCCGGACATTTCTGGGGGGGGAATGGCCCTAGCCGTCACCCTTCCAATCCAACAGGTCCCAGATGTGCTCAATGGGATTGAGATCCGGGCTCTTCGCTGGCCATGGCAGAACACTGACATTCCTGTCTTACAGGAAATCATGCACAGACCGAGCAGTATGGCTGGTGGCATTGTCATGCTGGAGGGTCATGTCAGGATGAGCCTGCAGGAAGGGTTCCACATGAGGGAGGAGGATGTCTTCCCTGTAACGCACAGCGTTGAGATTGCCTGCAATCACAACAAGCTCAGTCCGATGATGCTGTAACACACACACCGCCCCAGACCATGACGGACTCTCCACCTCCAAATCGATCTAGCTCCAGAGTACAGGCCTCGGTGTAACGCTCATTCCTTAAACGATAAATTTGAGACAAAACCGCAACTCGTCAGTGAAGAGCACTTTTTGCCAGTCCTGTCTGGTCCAGCGACTGCGGGTTTGTGCCCAAAGGCGACATAGTTGTCGGGGATGTCTGGTGAGGACCTGCCTTACAACAGGCCTACAAGCCCTCAGTCCAGCCTCTCTCAGCCTATTGCGGACAGTCTGAGCACTGATAGAGGGGTGTTCCTGGTGTAACTAGGGCAGTTGTTGTTGCCATCCTGTACCTGTCCTGCAGGTGTGATGTTCGGATGTACCGATCCTGTGCAGGTGTTGTTACACGTGGTCTGTCACTGCGAGGAAGAGCAGCTGTCCGTCCTGTAGCGCCTTCTTAGGTGTCTCACAGTACGGACATTGCAATTTATTGCCCTGACCACATCTGCTGTCCTCATGCCTCCTTGCAGCATGCCTAAGGCACGTTCTCACAGATGAGCAGGGACCCTGGGCCTCTTTCTTTTGGTGTTATTCAGAGTCAGTAGAAAGGCCTCTTTAGTGTCCTAAGTTTGACCTTAATTGCCTACCGTCTGTAAGCTGTTAGTGTCTTAACGACCGTTCCACAGTTAATTGTTTATGGTTCATTGAACAAGCATGGAAAACAGTGTTTAACTTATTTGGGGTAGGGGCACTATTTTCACGTCGGGATGAAAAGTGTGCCCAGAGTAAACTGCCTGCTACTCAGGCCCAGATGCTAGGATATACATATTATTAGTAGATGTGGATAGAAAACACTCTGAAGTTTCTAAAACTGTTTGAATGATGTCTTTGAGTATAACAGAACTCATATGGCAGGCAAAAACCTGAAAAAATACAACCAGGAGGTGGGAAATCTGAGGTTTGTAGGTTTTCAAGTCTTAGGCTATCTAATATACAGTGTCTGTGGGGTCATATTGCACTAAGGCTTCCACTAGATGTCAACAGTCTTAAGAACCTTGTTTCAGGCTTCTACTGTGAACTGGGAGAGAATGAGAGCTGATTGAGTCATGGGTCTGCCAGAAGGCCATGTGCTCAGTCAGGCGCGCGCCCGTGAGAGTTAGCTCCGTTCCCTTTCATTTCTAAAGACAAAGGAATTATCCGGTTGAAACATTATTGAAGATTTATGATAAAAACATCCTAAAGATTGATTATATACATCGTTTGACATGTCTCTACGAACTGTAATATAACGTTTTTGACTTTGTCTGGACCTAGTGCCTGCGCATTTGGATTACTGTACTAAATGCGCAAACAAAAAGGAGGTATTTGGACATAAATGATGAACTTTATCGAACAAAGCGAACATTTATTGTGGAACTGGGATTCCTGGGAGTGCATTCTGATTAAGATTATCAAAGGTAAGTGAATATTTATAATGCTATTTCTGACTTTTGTTGAATCCATAACATGGCGGGTATCTGTATTGCTTGTTTTGGCGTCTGAGCGTGGTACTCAGATTATTCCATGGTGTGCTTTTTCCATAAAGCTTTTTTGAAATCTGACACAGTGGTTGCATTAAGGAGAAAAATATATTTTATTCCATGCATAACAGTTGTATTTTCATCAACATTTATGATGTGTGAATTGATGTAGCTCTTTGCACTTTCACCGGATGTTTTGGAGGCAAAACATAATGCGCCAATGTAAACTGAGATTTCTGGATATAAATATGAACTTTATTGAACAAAACATACATGTATTGTGTAACATGAAGTCCTATGAGTGCCATCTGATGAAGATCATCAAAGGTTAGTGATTAATTGTATCTCTATTTCTGCTTTTTGTTACTCCTCTCTTTGGCTGGAAAAATTGCTGTTTTTTGTGTCTAGGTGCAGACCTAACATAATCGCATGGTATGCTTTTGTCGTAAAGCCTTTTTGAAATCGGACACTGTGGTGGGATTAACAACAAATGTATATTTAAAATTGTGTATAATACATGTATGTTTGAGGACATTTAATTATGAGATTTCTGTTGTTTGAATTTGGCGCCCTGCACTTTCACTGGATGTTGGTCAGGTGGGACGTTACCCACGTACCCTAGAGAGGTTAAACCCTTTACAATTAAGATCTGTGAAGTTATTTGGATTTTTACGAATTATCTTTGAAAGACAGGGTCCTGGTTTCTTTGTTTGCTCAGATCACATTTTTAATAAATCTTAGAACTTTTCTTCCACTGACAGAGTATTGTGTGTAGACCGATGACCAAAAGTTACAATTAAATCTATTTTAATGCCACTTTGAGAATACTTTCTTTGAGAATTCCTTATAGGCGTTGCAGTGATGAGACAAGACTGTAACTACTAATTGGATACCACAACATTTGGGAGAAAAGGGAGAAAAAATAATAAGTAGACCCAAGTCACATGAGATTTCACATGTCACTTCGGGATAGGCGAAGGTCGAGACCTTCTGAAACACAACCCAACCGTACTGCTTCCTGACAATGCTCACTTAACCCAGAAGGCAGCCACACCAATGTGCTACACCTGACAACCGTGTCAGCGTGCACTGCACCCGGCCCACCACAGGAGTCGCTAGTACGCGATGGAACAAGGACATCCATGCCGGTCAAACCCTCCCCTAACCCGGACGACGCTGGGCCAATTGTGCGCCACCCCATGAGTCTCCAGGTCACGGCCAGCTGCGACAGAGCCTGGACTCGAACCCAGAATCTTTAATGGCACAGCTAGCACTGCGATGCAGTGCCTTAGACCACTGCGCCGCTCGGAAGGCCGACTAGGGTCTATTTCTGCCTAGAAATTCCCCTTTCTCAAAATGGCCATCTCTACATTCATCATCACTGCAAATCATGTCAAGGTGCTGGTCTCAGTGTTGAGTACGTAAACAGAAAAGGGGAATTGAAATCCATCTGTGCTTTTTATGTCTAGCCCACCAGTAAAACAACTGAACTATAAGAAAATGAATAAGCTTACAGTACAGTGTCACAAATGGAGTCAATCAACAAAACAGTAACATACTGTAAAGACAATATGATGAAAGGCACCAGACAGACACAAACACTCCTTTACCTTTAGTAACATCCAGGAGATGCAGGTGAAGGGTGTGCTCATCTCCAGTAGTAGAGTGACCATGGGCAGGTAATGTCCTAGTGAGTCCCAGACCACCGCCCCAGCAAACCCTGACAGGGCAAAGAAATGATGGGCGGCCAGGGGAAGGTCGAAAGCCCTGAACACCACACTGGAGGCATGCAGCGCCACATTCTCAAACAGAAAGAAGCCTGTGGCTGTGAGCACAGTGAACCAAGACCAGTCCTCCTGACCTCTGACCCTGTCCCTGGACACGGCCGACTCCTCGGTCAGCGCCCGTAGGCCCGCCACCGTGCTCTGGAGGCCGAACGCGGCCCGTGTGGCCGCCAGGTTCCAGAACACCTTCTCCTTAGCCAGCAGAGAGCGGTAGGTCTGGGAGAGAGCCATGGACACCAGGTGGGAGAGGACGAACACAGCGGTGTAGAAGGCAAAGCCCAGGCCGATGACCTGGAAGCGAAGGCCCCAGGAGAAGTAGCCCGGACTGGGGTCGCCAGGGCCCTTGAATGCCGGCAGGGTGCTGGCCTGCTCGGAGGTCATGTTGGTTTGTGTGAGTGGATGGATTGTCTGTTGAAGGTCTCACAGTTGAGTGACCCTGTGATCACTGAAAAATCTCATGGGTTAGTCATCAACCACCCTGCAACAGGAATTAAAGCCCAAAACACATTAGTCAATGTTCATAAAATAGTTACGACATGCCAACATGTGCTAGATGGCGTTAGAAAATTACTCTCTATACGTAGCCAAAAACATGATCAGTTATTGATGACCCAGGATTAGTGATGTCGGTGTGTTAACTTCCGTCTGTTTGAAATAACACCGAGGCACAAGACGGGAGAAGTGAGTGAATTCACATCTTATTTCGTTTGACAGACGATAACAGATATCCCCCCCCAAAGGAAACTCGTCTGACCATGGTGAGTCAAATTAAATGAAATCTGATAAATGCAACAACGTGGCTAAATCAGTTAGATACGTTGTTAGATGGTAGCGAAAAAAGGAGACCAGTTTACTAAAATCTGAAACAGTACACAATTGTTGACTGTAACATTGTTCCACAATTGCGATACCTTTGGTGCAACATTGTTGCAGGCTGTTTCTCAACTGTATCAGAACAGAATGTACTGACACAAAACAAACGGCTGTTTGTGTCTAGTCATCGCCATATATGACTTGTCATCGCCATTGTAGCAATCAGTATTTTTTTTGTCCTACAAAGCATAAAAATGTGTTACCTTATTTGTTCATTATTGGCAAACATCAGTGTGTACTCTGTGAAATCAAAGATATTCCATCTGATCAGCAACGGGTTTGTTATCAATTTGGTCTTCTTCTTCGGTGGGGTTTATCGGCAGTTGTCATCCAACGTTATGCTGCATTACCGCCACCTACTGTACTAGAGTGTTGGCCAAAGACAGGAAGAAACTAAATTCTACCTGTCAGCCCCGTTGCTCTTAAAAAATCTAACAAAATATTTCAGACTATATCTAATGATGTTCTACTCAATATACTATTTAAACTAATTTCATGTATCCCCTTCTCCCTCATACTAGAGCTCAGCCTCTTTTTTCCCTCTGATACTGCCCACACTGTAGCAGTACATGCTCCATGGTCTCTGTTTCCTGGTAATAATCACACTTTCCTGTTGGATGCTTTCCTATCACATTTAAGGTTTTATTCAACCGGCTGTGTCCCACCCTTAATCTTGAAAAAATTGCCTCCTTTCTTCTGTTCCGTCCTGCAGTCCTCACCTCCATGACTTTCCTCTGTACTTGAAATAAATGCCCGCCTTAGTATCTCTATTCCACTGCTCCTGCCATCTCTGCATCATTACTGTCCATATCAGGCTTTTTGCTTCTACCTTGCTCATTGAAACTACATCAACAACCCACCTACTAAGTGCTTGTTGAGTCAGTACATCAACAGCCTCGTTCCCCTCCACCCTCACATGTGCTGGGACCCATGTAAATCTTATCTGTATACCCATCTGTCTAATCCTACCATGGATTTGTAGCACCTCATAAAGCAGGTCTTGTCTGCTACGTGACCTAAAGGACTGGAGACTCATTAACACTGCACATGAATCAGAGCAAATAACTTATCTGTCTGGCTTGACTTCCTCCACCCACTGCAAGGCCAACAGTATGGCCATCATCTCAGCCGTATATACAGCCAGATGATCTGTAATACGTTTCCTGACTGACACCCCACATTCCTGCTCTACAAATGCTGACCCAGTACGTCCTGTCCTTGGATCTTTCTGTGTAAATGGCCACAAAATCCTGAAACACAGTATCCAGTACATCTCTTAAACAATTCAGATGGATCAACACCCTCCCTATCTTTCTATAGTCTCTCCAATACTTCTAGATCAACTACTGGGGGTTGGAGTAGCCATGGTGGATTTACAGGAATAGCTACCGTTGGACTAAACTCCCTTCCATTCAGTCCCATCTCCTTCGCCTGGGTTTTACCCACTCACCCAAAACTCGTATTCTGTCTTCGCTCATGTTCCCAGCATGCATGTAAAATCCCTTTCGCAGGATGAGACACCCCATGTCCCTGTAGGTTGACCCAATAATTAATTGCCAGCTGCTGTCTCCTAATCTGCAATGGCATATCCCCCATGTAGTGCAGCCACTGGGATCAATTTGGTCGCTAGCAAGAAAACAGAAAATCCCACCCTATGAGTTTCCCTGCTCTGCTATTGGTCAACACTACTCAGGCAAGCATATGACTGTGTTTCTATTGGCCCTGGCAAGAAAACAGGAAGTCCTACCCTATGAGTTTCCCTGCTCTCCTATTGGTCAGCACTACTCAGGCAAGTGTATTACTGTGTTTCTATTGGCCCTGAGAACACCATGTTATTAATCCCTAAATCATGTGGTGGCATCTCATCTACAACGTTTGAGGTATTGTTGTCATATAGGTCAGTAATTAGTGAATTATTGAATTACACTGTCGCAGCCTGTTTACTAGTTTAAATGGAGTGAAGAAAAGCAAATAATGGAACACCACCCAGTCCCTGTTTTTCATCAAAAAATTAATTGATGATATCAGCAATGATTAAACTACTTTTAAGAGGCAAAATCTTCAGTGTTAATTTGTCAAATGTTTGTAAAAAAAATAATTGCAGTTGTGATGTGTTTAAAATAACAGAGATAAAAAAAAAGAACAATGACAAAATCAGTAAGCATTTCAACATATCAAACATATATAAATGCATCTTTGCTAAAGAGGTGAATAAATACAAATATCAATGTAACAGTGTCAATACAAAAAGACAATGAATAAACAAATCATACATTCAGTATCAGTATTTTGCATGCTATCATAAGTTTATCAAAATAACCCGAACAAAGTAACAAATTGATAACAAAACACAAGTAAAAGCCCCAAAAATGGTTTCAGTGAGGCATATATCATATATTAATATATTTATTATATATATTTCTTTACAAATAAATAATATTTGGCATTATATTCATCCTCACTATAGATATGATATACAAGAGATGAAAATAGTTTTTCGCTAAATAACTACCTTTTGAATTTGTCTAGTCATTTCACTCCGAGATCCAGGAAGTGGTGTATCAGTGTGTAATCGTCGTGTTTTCTCCACAATGTTGCCAAGAAAAAGACCTCTCATAAATAATAGTGTTCCAAAGCAGATAGACAAAACAAGGCCAAACAAGTCGTGTGGCCATCGATGAAGAGGAACGGTCCTAGTCACCGATGAAACATGTTGGGGAAAGAGGTAAAGTACAGTAGGTGGGTGTTCTACATTTGCTTAAAGAATATGGCAGTTATTTTTCTGCTGCCTTCATTAGAATGAAACTAAAATCAAATGTAAAACAAACTACATGCCACATTTACCAGGGACTTTGTTTCCCTCTGAATTCATACCCAATGAGCAGTCATTTTACACCCTCAACCGCACCAGCTGACACTATGTCCCATAGACATTTGACTTGATTTGATTAAAGCCTGGAAAAACACAGGATCGCATTGTTTGGCTGGTTATAGCTGAATGACTGGAACTGTCTGGTTGTGTGTGTTCTGCAAGGGTTACCCATTTGGACATACAGTGGAAATAATATGTGGGCATGGAAAGGATATGGGGTAACAAATCAAGGGGAAACAATATTATAAATCCCATGTTAAAATAATTATACATTAATAACTGAAAAAAGAACTTGGGCGCCATCTAATGGACTAAATTGGCACTGTTATACTTACAGGTAAAACAAATGTAGGCAGTTTACCCTAAAAATATCTGGCCTCAGGTTAACCAACAGTAGAGAACCAATGGTTGTCTGTGGCAGGATTGAGAATACGATATTAGAATATGGCACAATTTGTTATTCTATAAATGGCACTGGTAGTGGTATGTATAAAATGTAACTCTACAATGAGTAATTCAAATGCAGAGCACAGAACAAATTCTTCTCATAAATAGAATGGTAGTAAAATATATGCAGCATGCTTTTCAATACTGAACATCCACTATAACTCCTCCGATCTGCCTTGTACATTTTTGTCTTCCACTTTTTATTTCCTCGACCTTTCAAACACTCATCAAACAGACATAAAACTAATTGTAAAAAAAAGAAGTTATGCATGAATATGCTGCTAAAGCCATTGTGGTTAGATTGAATCTGAGCTTTCAATCTGAGTTGCTAGCTCTCTGCCTGGGCTACTTGTCATATCTTAGGCCATGTCACCATTCATAATGCTTCTATGAGTATTGAGGGTTGTCTGGATGGAATCCAACTGGAAATGGTACTGTAGAGGAGGAACCACCAAAGTAGAGGACAGCTGTCCCATGAAGGCAAACAAGAGAGAAGGAGAAGGGAAGTTACAATATTTGGCACACACTCATAAAAGCAAACGCACACTCTTGCACGCACACACACAAACCCCGATGAATTTGCATATAAGTACACACATACTTCGGTCATTTCAGTGACACACTGTAAAATAAGCATAGATCATGTCAGAGTGTGTATCCTCCAGGGATGCCAGGGCTGATATTGAGACAAACCAGATCTATATAAGCCATACAGTGCTGTGATCACCATGTACTTTACCCTGTCATCTTCAACAGTAGAGGCAGTAGAGTACAATCATCAGCACTTTTGCTTCCAAGGACCTTTGAGGCTGTCTGGTTGATCTTTCCAAGGACCTTTAAGGGATGTCACTTACATAAGCCCCATTTTCTCTGTCATCACATACTACAGTATATGAGAAAAGCCCACCACCACTGTCAGATTCTATAACTACAGAACAGCCTTGCAGCATGATGGAACATCGGTTAGACTTCAAAGCAGAGATCCCAGCCTCCCCTATGTCAGCATGTGTCCGTGTGAGTCCTTCTCTGCCACTGCTACATGTCTGTCTGCGTACAACTGTAGGAACAGCAGGGGAACATCGCTAACCTGCCAACACAGATCCTGGCTTCCTGCACGACAGACAATGGTGCACTGCAGCTACAGCACTGTAATTTTGGCTAGGTTGGTTCCCTCCCTCCAACGATATGACATCACATCACTCAGATAGATTTATGCAGACAGAAGCCAGAATGTTTCTACTTTCACACTTGCTTAATCTACACTAACTAGTCATGATACAAAATTAAGCCATGAAAGAGAAAGATAACTGATTCAAATGAGGTAAAGATGAAATTATATGATCTTGAAAGAAAATCCAACCCTTTTCTGTATCCTGCAACCAACTGTGATATGCTGCATAACAAGTCATAATGTCCATCTGATTTGTGTTGTTTCCAAACATCTATAATTGAACTGACCCCCAGGACAAGGCTACCAAAACATAATATTTTAGGATGACAGAGATAACAGTATGTGTGTGTGTGTACATGAGTGTGTGTGTGTGCACATGTGCGTGTGTGTCCCACACTGTGACTGTCGAACCACTAAGGGGGTTGGGTCATGTCTCTACGGAGCGATAGACGAGTGGACTTGGAGACGCGGTGACCCTCCAGTCACCCCATGTTTTTGAAGCCGTCAACAAAGTGCCACAACAAGACCGTTCCTCCAACACAAACAGGACACAAAGGGACTCCAGTCTGCTGAAAGGTACTGACTGCAATATAACGAATCTCTCTCTCTCTCTCTCTCTCTCTCTCTCTCTCTATATATATATATATATATATATATATATATATATATATATATATATATATATATATAAGCCAGGTGTGGGCAGCCTATTAGCAAAACTAAACTATCATCATTTTCTCAGTCACAAAAATAGATATTTCAGACTTGAGCTGTATCAATTAGCTAAGAGAGTGCTACTATAAGTGTTGCATTGATTGTTTAACCAGTACTGGATCAACTAAATAAAAAGCAACCCCACTGACTTGGTTCATAACCACCACAGTGCATAGAATCAGAAAAATAATTTCCAAAAGTGCCCCTCAAATCAACACAAGGCATCTCTCACCCCAACAACTCTAGCTCTAGGTCTTTTCAGGCCTCCTAAAGCATCTTATGGGAACTGATCCATACCCTGGTCACTGCCATTCTCCATCTGATTATTACCCAGGGACCCTACAGACCCCTCAACTCCTACATCACATAATCATATTAGGCCCCTGGAGTGCATGTCTGAGCTGTGAGAGAGGAAAATAACCCCAGTTTAACAATGACTCATATTCCCTACAGTACCATCCAGACACAAGAGAACAACTCAAGTCTCTCCAACTTCACATTTGTCATGTCTTTGCTATCAGCCGGGGATCAAAAAGCATTTATTCTTCCCTCGTATCTCTTCACTCTGGGACTGTTTTACATTATTACCTTGTAACAGTTACCTTTTGGAGTAACCATTACAAGGTAATAAATAACGTGATACAGTCCCAAACAGTCACACACTGCGCGTGTCTGGTAGATAATCAACAACAGATAGCTTTTTTCTCATCAATGAAAATGTCACAAAATATGTCACACACAGAAGTACTTTTTTGATGCGACATGAAATGTAGGAATGGAGAGACGAGGTGAAAAATCAACCATGTGATTAAGAATACTCATTTCCTCTCTTGCAATTCTAATACAACAATACTGTTGTGAACTTTGTACATTTCCCTTTGAAAATCTGAGAATTATAAGAAGTGCAAAAGTGCATTATTCTACGTATCTATTTGATCTAAAGAACTATGCAAACATTCCACAGCATTTCTTCCCCCACTGCAATGATATTATGTGAAAAAATGTTTTTTGCATGTTGTCTGCTTCAAGTAAATGTTGTTACGTGTGAAATGTCAACAGTATCGGGAACTCTAGGGGATAGTCTGGAATGGAGAAAGGTAATGAGCTTGATTCAGAAATCTTTAAATAACATTTTCTACCATGAGGCTCGCTTGAACCTTTGACTGCTACCTGACTAGGTAGAAAGCTGCATTTTCCAACATTGACAACATTGACCAAACCAGAGCTTACTGTGACTTCACAAAACAGAGGTTTCAGAAGGGATGACTTGTCCCTTGGTCAGAAGCTACAGTGTGGTATGCACAGTTGAGGTATTTCAAGCACTAGCACTTTCAAGTAGGTTCACTTCAATCATGCTGTGTGATTGTTCGCTTATGAGCAAAATTGGAAACAAACGTAGGATAGTTGCAGGGGTTTCCAAGAGTTGGAGTCATCCATTTGTAACTGGGTTTGCATTCTCTCTAGTTGCCGGTAGGTTTCAAAGATGAACTTTGCACATTTTGAAAAATACAGACTTACCGTTCCAGGATGATTCAATGAGAGCTTTTGGAGTTGTGTATTCCATCATGGGACACTATTAAACAAACAATAACAACTCATGGGAAAACCAAGGAGAAGATAAACCAATGAAGAATAAATTCGTATGTATATACACAGTACCAGTCAAACGTTTGGACAGACCTACTCATTCAAGAGTTTTTCTTAACTCTACTATTTCTACATTGTAGAATAACAGTTAAGACATCAAAACTATGAAATAACACATATGGAATCATGTAGTAACAAAAAATGTTAAATCTAAATATATTTAATATTCTTCAATGCAGCTACCCTTTGCCTTGATGACAGCTTTGCACACTCTTGGCATTCTCTCAACCAGCTTCATGAGGTGCCTTGTTAAAAGTTCATTTGTGGAATTTCTTTCCTTCTTAATGCATTTGAGCCAATCAGTTGTGTTGGGACAAGGTAGGGGTGGTACAGTATACAGAAGAGAGCCCTAATCAGGCCTTTATGGTCAAATTGCTCTAAAGAAACCACTACTAAAGGACACCAATAAGAAGAAGAGACTTGCTTGGGCCAAGAAACATGAGCACTGGACATTAGACCGGTGGAAATCTGTCCTTTGGTCTGATGAGTCCAAATTTGCGATTTTTGGTTCCAACCACCGTGTCTTTGTGAGACGCAGAGTAGGTGAATGGATGATCTCCACATGGAGGAGGTGTGATGGTGTGGGGGTGCTTTGCTGGTGACACTGTCTGTGATTTATTTAGAATTCGAGGCACACTTAACCAGCATGGCTACCACAGCATTCTGCAGCGATACACCATCAGTTAGCAACATGGCGCCGACAGACATAGTCGTCTCGCTTTGCGTTCTTAGGAAACTGCAGTATTTAACGTATTATTTCTTACACTGTTACCCCAGGAAATCTTAAGTCTTATTACATACAGCCGGGAAGAACTATTGGATATAAGTGTAACAGCTGTTGGAAGGAGAGGACCAAGGTGCAGCGTGGTACGTGTTCATACTTTTATTTGAACTGAACACTGAAATAACTAAAACAACAATGAGAACGAACGAAACCGAAACAGTTCTGTCTGGTGCAGACACAAAAACTGAAAACAACTACCCACAAAACACAGGTGGGAAAAGGCTACCTAAGTATGGTTCTCAATTCTAGACAACGATAGACAGCTGCCTCTGATTGAGAACCACACCCGGCCAAACACACACAAATAGAAAACATAGAACATAAAACATAGAATGCCCACCCCAACTCATGCCCTGACCAAACCAAAATAGAGACCTAAAAAGGATCTCTAAGGTCAGGGCGTGATAGTAACCCCCCCCCCCCCCCCCCCCCGAAAGGTGCGGACTCCGGCCGCAAAACCTAAACCTATAGGGGAGGGTCCGGGTAGGCGGCTCTGGTGTGGGACGTGGACCCCGCTCCCCCTTAGGCTTGGCCCACTTAGTTGGCACCTCGTCGCCAACCCCGGACTGGGACCCTCACAGCGGGCCTCGGACAGGAGGGCGACTCTGGCAGTTCCGGACAGGAGGGAGACTCTGGCAGCTCCGGACAGGAGGGAGACTCTGGCAGCTCCGGACAGGAGGGAGACTCTGGCAGCTCCGGACAGGAGGGAGACTCTGGCAGCTCCGGACAGCAGGGAGACTGTGGCAGCTCCGGACAGGAGGGAGACTGGCAGCTCCGGACAGGAGGGAGACTCTGGCAGCTCCGGACAGGAGGGAGACTCTGGCAGCTCCGGACAGGAGGGAGACTCTGGCAGCTCCGGACAAGTGACAGGCACAGGACTCACCAGGCTGGGGAGACACACAGCAGACCTGGTTCTGGGAACAGGCACAGGACTCACCAGGCTGGGGAGACACACAGACGTACAGACGTACAGTTTCTTAACACATCGCTTCAATAGAAACAAACATCTCTCTGGTAAGAAGAAGGGCGGTGGTGTATGCCTTATGACTAACGAGTCGTGGTGTGATCATAGCAACATACAGGAACTAAAGTCCTTTTGTTCACCAGACCTAGAATTCCTTACAATCAAATGCAGACCGCATTACCTACCGAGATAATTCTCTTTGATTATAATCACAGGCGTGTTTAACCCCCCCAAGCAGACACCTCGACGGCCCTGAAAGAACTTCATTGGACTCTATGTAAACTGGAAACCACATATCCCGAGGCTGCATTTACTGTAGCTGGGGATTTTAATAAAGTTCATCTGAAAGGCTCCCTAAATTGTATCAGCATATCGAATGTGCGACCCGGGCTGGCAGCATTCTGAATCATTGCTACTCCTCCCTTGCCCTCCTTTCGGCAAATCTGACCACGACTCCATTTTGTTGCTCCCAACCAATAGACAGAAACTAAAACAGGAAACGCCCATACTCAGGTCTGTTCAACGCTGGTACGACCAATCTGATTCCACGCTTCAAGATTGCTTCGATCACGTGGACTGGGATATGTTCCAGATAGCCTCAGACAACAACATTGATGTATACGCTAATTCGGTGAGCGAGTTTATTAGCAAGTGTATTGGTGATGTTGTACCCACGGTGACTATTAAAACATTTCCCAACCAGAAACCGTGGATTGATGGCAGCATTCGCACAAATCTGAAAGCGCGAACCACTGCTTTTAATCATGGCAAGGCATCCGGAAACATGAGCGAATACAAACAGTGTAGCTATTCCCTCCGTAAGGCAATCAAACAAGCTAAGCATCAGTGTAGAGACAAAGTAGAGTCGTAATTCAACGGCTCAGACACAAGACGTATGTGGTAGGGTCTACAGTCAATCACGGATTACAAAAAGAAAACCAGCCCACTCGCGGACACCGATATCTTGCTCCCAGACAAACTTAACAACTTCTTTGCTCGCTTTGAGGACAATACAGTGCCACTGACACGGCCCGCTACCAAAACCTGCGGGCTCTCCATCACCGCAGCCATTGTGAGTAAAACATTTAAACGTGTTAACCCTCGCAAGGCAGCCGGCCCAGACAGCATCCCTAGCCGCGTCCTCAGAGCATGCTCAGACCAGCTGGCTGGTGTGTTTAAGGAACATATTCAATCAATCCCTATCCCAGTCTGCTGTTCCCACATGCTTCAAGAGGGCCACCATTGTTCCTGTTCCCAAGAAAGCTAAGATAACTGAGCTAAACAACTATCGCCCTGTAGCACTCTCTTCTGTCATCATGAAGGGCTTTGAGAGACTAGTCAAGGATCATATCACCTCCACCCTACCTGACATCCTAGACCCACTCGAATTTGCTTACCGCCCCAATAGGTTCACAGACGACGCAATAGCCATTACACTGCCCTAACCCATCTGGACAAGAGAAATACCCATGTAAGAATGTTGTTCATCGATTACAGCTCAGCATTTAACACCGTAGTACCCTCCAAACTCATCATTAAGCTCGAGACCCTGGGTCTCGACCCCACCCTGTGCAACTGGGCCTTGGACTTTCTGACGGGCCGCCCCTAGGTGGTAAGGGTAGGAAACCAAGAAACATGAGCAATGTTTGATACTCAACACTGGGGCCCCAAAAGGGTGCGTTCTCAGCCCTCCCCTGTACTCCCTGTTCACCCATGACTGCGTGGCTATGCACGCCTCCAACTCAACTCGATTACCAACAACGACGAGACGGCCTACAGGGAGGAGGTGAGAGCCCTCGGAGTGTGGTATCAGGAAAATAACCTCACACTCAACGTCAACAAAACAAAGGAGATGATTGTGGACTTCAGGAAACAGCAGAGGGAGTGGACAAACTGAAATGGTCCACCCACACAGACAGCGTGGTGAAGAAGGCGCAACAGCGCCTCTTCAACCTCAGGAGGCTGAAGAAATTTGGCTTGTCACCGAAAACATTCACAAACTTTAACAGACGCATAATCGAGAGCATCCTGTCGGGCTGTAATTGTCGCTCTGTGAAATTGTCAGATTACTTGTTAGATATTACTGCACGGTCAGAACTAGAAGCACAAGCATTTCACTACACTCACATTAACAACTGCTAACCATGTGTATGTGACCAATAAAATGTTATTTGATTTGATCCCATCTAGTTTGCGGTTAGTGGGATTACGATTTGTTTTTCAACAGGACAATGACCCAACACAACTCTTAGCTGTATAAGAGCAATTTGACCAACAACGAGAGTGATGGAGTGCTGCATCAGATGACCTGGCCTCCACAATCACCTGACCTCAACCCGATTGAGATCGTTTGGGATGAATTGGATTGCAGAGTGAAGGAAAAGCAGCCAACAAGTGCTCAGCATATGTGGGAACTCCTTCAAGACTGTTGGAAAAGCATTCCAGGTGAAGCTGGTTGAGAGAATGCCAAGAGTGTGCAAAGCTGTCATCAAAGCAAAGGGTGGCTATTTGAAGAATCTCAAATATAAAATACATTTTGATTTGTTTAACACTTTTTTGGTTACTACATGATTCCATATGTGTTATTTCATCATTTTGATGTCTTCATTATTATTCTACAAGGTATAACATAGCATAAATAAAGAAAACCCTTGAATGAGTAGGTGTGTCCAAACTGTTGACTGGTTCTGTATATCTACTTAATACATATTTGGTAATGGATGAGGGGTTCTGCGATATCGTACTTAGCGAGGACTGGAGTGGAGATGAACTCAGAAGATGATGACAGTCATGAGGAGACAGATAAAGGAGGAAAGTGTACAGTAGATAGTCTAGAAAAAGGCTAGTTAAAGGAGAGTCTAGTTGAGGGGAAGTCTGAAGGGGGAGACGCCCCTCACCCCTGACCCCTGTCCCAGTGCTCTCAAAGGCGAGTCTGGGCCTCAGGGATGTAGATCTCGATGCTGTCTGCTCTCTCTGACACCGAGTTCTGACGGAAGGAAGCTGCACGCTTGGCCGCCATCAGCCTCCTGCGTGCCTCCTGGCGGTGGCGGTCTGGAAGATCCAGGGATTTCTCCCGCGTCACGCCTCTCTTCCCGATCATGGACTTCTTTGGTATGGCAGGTGGTAACTGGACACATGAAGAAAGAGAGACAAACTAGACCAAAATCTGAACTGTATCAAAAACGATGCTGTAATTCAACATGTATAAGCAGTAGTTGACATATCATCAATTTGTGTGATTAGAAATAAATCAGCATTGTTAAGCACCATGTCAATGACACCCAGTGGTATATATCAGCATAGTTAAGCACCATGTCAATGACACCCAGTGGTATAAATCAGCATAGTTAAGCACCATGTCAATGACACCCAGTGGTATAAATCAGCATAGTTAAGCACCATGTCAATGACACCCAGTGGTATTAATCAGCATAGTTAAGCACCATGCCAATGACACCCAGTGGTATAAATCAGCATAGTGAAGCACCATGTCAATGACACCCAGTGGTATAAATCAGCATAGTTAAGCACCATGTCAATGACACCCAGTGGTATATATCAGCATAGTTAAGCACCATGTCAATGACACCCAGTGGTATAAATCAGCATAGTTAAGCACCATGTCAATGACACCCAGTGGTATAAATCAGCATTGTTAAGCACCATGTCAATGACACCCAGTGGTATAAATCAGCATAGTGAAGCACCATGTCAATGACACCCAGTGGTATAAATCAGCATAGTTAAGCACCATGTCAATGACACCCAGTGGTATAAATCAGCATAGTGAAGCACCATGTCAAATACACCCTGTGGTGCTTAACTAAGCGTTTGACCTCACATAACGAAGAGCACCACTCCACACTACTACAATGTGGCTCTGAGTAATCTCACATCTCTCTCTAATAAGGCTGACTGTGTGATATGTAGCTGTATCTGTTTCCATAGAAATACAATGACTCTAATTGTGTGTCTGTGTCTCACCAGGCATTGAGAATACCCACTATAGACAACAGAATAAGAATAGACTGTATTCTCTATACCTCAGTGCTACCCACCTTCTTCTCAGGGCTCTTCTCTACGGGCCTCCAGTCGTTGTTCTTCATCTGCTGCAGCTTGTCAAACTTGGTGGTGACGTCATCGATGGACAGCTGCAGGAGGTCCCAGAATCCAGCCAGGTCCTGAGAGGTGGGGCGGGGCATGGCACTGGGGTCCTGCAAGGGGTTATAGATGACCACATCAGTGCCTGAATTACAGATACTTTAGGCCTGAGACCGAGATCATATTCCATGTTCACTTTATAAACAGTGTAGTTTTAGACTGTAAGTTATTTATTGCACTTCTGATAACTTCCACTAGATGTCCTTATCAGAACTTCAACAGCAGAAAACTGCAAGGATTTATGGTATATTTAAAATAATAATAAAACAGTTTCAGCAAAGTCATGGTAGCAGGAAGGTCAAACTTCAAAAAGACAATAATTTCAGTTTTTCTCCAATTGTCATCTCATGGTTAGACTATTGGACTTAGAGGACACTTCATTATAATGAGCCACAACAAAATGTGATCCATGGCAATCTCTCCTAACCCCCATGAGGATGGGAAATCATGAAGAGGGCTCACATTTCATTCACTGACAGTCAGTCTTATTCATCACATCACATCGACCAGAGTCCCAATCAGCTGGAGCTCTAGTGTCTCAGACCCACTATTGACACCACAGAAGATACTAGTGAGACTATAGCCTAAATCTCCAACTCTGTTATGAAGTTAAGAGTTGAGAAATAAGATCCATAGCATCCCATTGGACTCCGGCTTACCATCTCCGCCCATTAATTCAGTGACTTGATGTGCTCCATATACTGGATAGCTGGAGGGCACAACAATATCAAAGCCAACTGTCTGGGGGAGTTTCAGACTGCTGCATTCTGAATGTAGATCTAAATATATAGGCTCTGAAGTAAAGGTTTAGGTCACTCTTTGAATTACAATGAAGTTAATAAAGTGGAAGGTCTCAGAAAGGAAAAATAGTAAGCAGTACTTAATAAGTGTTCAGAACTACGTGCCGTACATGGTAAAGGTTAATTGCACGTTATTAACACAATAGCTTAGGCTACTGTCATTATAAAGTGGTGCCAAGAGCTACAGTACACATGTACATACATACAGTACCAGGCAAAGCTTTAGTAGTTCTGTAATTCATAAAGTATGCGGGTGCCGTATTGATAGATTGCACCTCCGTCACTCGGTTGCGTCATGACATTGTTCTGAACGTTCTTAATAAGCCATCCTCTATCGGCGGCGCCATAGTGGTGCCCTAAAGTGGTGATTAGCCCAGTCATTCTGGAAGGAGGTTAACTACTGTTTCGTCTAAATTACACTATAGTGCCTGGAAATATGATGATATTGCTAAAGTAGTCAAATACTTAGTAGAACAACTTTGCCAGCATTATCATGTCATCAAATTTACTTTAGACAGATGACAATGTCATTAGCTAGCAAAGTTCGTAAAAAATAGCTAGCAATGGTAACATTAGCCAGCTAAAATCCAGTGGCCTCCCCTCAAGCTTAGCTTGCTAGCTAATGTTATACTGCATCTAAAGTCAATTTGGTAACATCAACATTATGACAAAAGGCTTCCTACTAATTATTTGCCTCTTTTTGAATGTCATTTTATTTCCAAGCCACTGTAATGCACTTTTTATGAGTCTACAACTGTCTTTGGAAGTTTGTTCAAGTTAGGTTATCCAGGAGAGAAAAAAGCTTTACAAATAAAGCACAATTAGTCATCTCCTTAAGCCTCAAATTTGCGCATGTGTTATTTCATAGTTTTGATGCCTTTTCCTATTATTCTACAATGTAGAAAATAGTAAAAAATTAAGAAAACCCTTGAATGAGTAGGTGTTCTAAAACTTTTGACCGGTAGTGTATTTTTTTTAACACACACTCACAAACTGTATGTACACACAATGTTTCAATGACTTTACTCACCAGGTTCTGCTGACAAAGCCAGTATAACTGCTGGAATTTCTGAGACATAAGGAGCTGAGCACTGCCCACCGCACTCCTGATTTTACCTAGGACTGAAAGACAGAAAATCAACTCATCGTCTGTTACCTAAAAGTCTTACGAGTCTCTATGGAAGAAAATGTTTCCTAATTGACTGTACATTCTGACTCCTATCCCACTCACTGTCCTCAGAGAGGTCGTTCTCCTCTGCCTCTGCCTCCATCTCTTTACACCATCCCTCCATCCTCTTGGTCTCTGCGTGGAGCAGCTGCATGAACCAGCTTCCATCCCTCCGCAAGGCGGGGGACACGCGGCCCGACTCTCCAGACGATGCTGCGGGCTCCCTTGGAGAGGGGGGCTCTAGCTGCCAGGTGGTCTCGCTGGAGGTCTGCTGGGGGCTGGGGGGCTCCGTGGGTGTCCGGTAGTCCTCCCGGTAGCTGAAGAGGCCCTGGGTGCGGACGGTGCGAACTCCGTACTGGGTGGGCGTGCTGGGCTCAGAGTGCCCCCCTAGGAAGCCCCCTCCAAACTGTAGGCCCTTGTCCTCCATGGTGGGAAACCCCTCCATCTCCATGTCAGCCTGAACGGAGGCTGTTACACTGTTGGAGCGCTTCAACCTGCCCTGCCCTCTGAGACACAGATTAGGGAAAGCAAACATTCAGGCAAGGGGTATTGTAAACTAACACACACAGAGAGAAAGAGGAAAGGCTGGTGGTGACTTTGATAAAGACACACTGGGCCAGGCCTGTAGTAAAGCCATTGTTACAGAAAAGGAATGTATGAAAAACAACATTTTACCTTTTGTCATCTTCTACTTGGATCCCCACAGAATGGTATTCCCTCGATCCTTTGGTTTCTGACTCAGAGTCGGTGGCTGCTTCCACCTAATGCAACACAATATAACAGCAACAGTGTTCTCATTATGACCACTCCCAGACGTCCGTGGGGTTATTGGTCCCGTGCTGTGCCTCCTCAACTGTAAGCGGCCTGTCAGAACATAACTACAGTGTGATTTACAGAGGCAGAGAACTCAACCAAACACAACTAGTTCTTCAACACCCTCAGCACTCAACACAGTGATTTATACCAACAACAAGCAGCCGTTTTGGAGATACACAGGGACGGCATTAAAAAAACAAAAATACATTACAAAACCTAATTAGGGTGTGGAGAGATGTGATCATGTGTAGTATGCCTGGGGTGGTGTGTAACAGACTGACAGACAGGTGTTTATTAGTGTTCATTGAAGCATGGTACTGGGTGGATGGTGCTGGCCAGGGATGGTAGAGACTGATCCCTCTTGGTCCTGAGAGTTGTTGCTCCTGATTGAATGGCCCTATCAGCACTGATCCTCTACTTCCTTTATGGACTGTCTGTCTGTCTGTCTGTCTCGTGCTCTCTCTGCCATTCTCTCTCTTTCTCTCTTTGCCTCTCTCTCTCTTTTTGTCTGTCGCTCTCTCTCCCTCTTTCTCTGTCTCTCTCTCTTTATCTATCTCACACATGGTCCATGGGCACCCTGTCTATCTCTTTCTTTCTAATCTGATCTTTCTCCATGAACTTGTTTCACACACAAAAACATATATCCTGTGACTGTTCGAGTCAGAAAAAAAACATTGTCGCTTCATTACATGTACTGTCAACAAAACTTTTACCATGCCTGACTGCCCTCGACCAGCACAACAACATCCTGTGGCGGACTGCAATAGCATCGAATAGTCCCCGCGATATGCAACTGTTCAGGGAAGTCAGGAACCAATACACACAGTCAGTCAGGAAAGCTAAGGCCAGCTTCTTCAGGCAGAAATTTGCATCCTGTAGCTCTAACTCCAAAAAGTTCACTGTGAAGTCCATGGAGAACAAGAGCACCTCCTCCCAGCTGCCCACTGCACTGAGTCTAGGTAACACGGTCATCACCGATAAATCCATGATTATCGAAAACTTCGACAAGCATTTCTCAACGTCATCTACAAAATAGCTTCCAATACTCTACTCAGCAAACTGGATGCAGTTTATCACAGTGCCATCCGTTTTGTTACTAAAGCACCTTATACCACCCACCACTGCGACCTGTATGCTCTAGTCGGCTGGCCCTCGCTACATGTTCATTGCCAGACCCACTGGCTCCAGGTCATCTACAAGTCCATGCTAGGTAAAGCTCCACCTTATCTCAGTTCACTGGTCACAATGGCAACACCCACCCGTAGCACGCGCTCCAGCAGGTGTATCTCACTGATCATCCCTAAAGCCAACACCTCATTTGGCCGCCTTTCGTTCCAGTTCTCTGCTGCCTGTGACTGGAACGAATTGCAAAAATCGCTGAAGTTGGAGACTTTTATCTCCCTCACCAACTTCAAACATCTGCTATCTGAGCAGCTAACCGATCGCTGCAGCTGTACATAGTCTATCGGTAAATAACCCACCCAATTTACCTACCTCATCCCCATACTGTATATTTATTTACTTTTCTGCTCTTTTGCATACCAATATCTCTACCTGTACATGACCATCTGATCATTTATCACTCCAGTGTTAATCTGCAAAATTGTAATTATCCGCCTACCTCCTCATGCCTTTTGCACACAATGTATATAGACTCTTTTTTTTCTACTGTGTTATTGACTTGTTAATTGTTTACTCCGTGTGTAACTCTGTGTTGTCTGTTCACACTGCTATGCTTTATCTTGGCCAGGTATCAGTTGTAAATCAGAACTTGTTCTCAACTAGCCTACCTGGTTAAATAAAGGTGAAATAAAATAAAAAAATAAAAAAAGTTGCATATAGCCTACAGTCTGCAGGGACTAGTAATATCTGGGAGGTAGAAGTGTGTGGTGTGTGTGGTAGCTTGATTTAGTCCTTGTGACGCCCACTGACGTGTTGTCTCTCTGTTGAGTAATACAAGTGTGAGACCAGCAGACCTCTAATTTTAAACTTGATTATTAACAGGGTCATTTGATCATCTATTCACCCACATTTGAATCCTCCTCCGCTCTGAGAGACTACACAGTGGAATCCAGCTGAAGCAGGCAGAGTCCTGATAGAACATCTGTCTGCCTGTCTGTCTGTCTGAGAGCCTTAAAAGCTCACATGAATAACTCTTTAGCTTTAAGTGGTTTGCAATGAACAGAGAATCTAGAAAAATGTCAAGCCTGCTACATTGCAGAGTAGCCTGGTACAAGCAGTGACATTTTTGGAGGGACACTTTGCTATTCAGGCAGCGAGCACTCTGAATCCTCCTTTTCTTTCCCAAAAAGGTAATCAGTGGTGAGTCGCTACTGGTCCAGGTGACCTCCATTACTTTCTGCTAAAGACACAAAGCGAAGTCCACCTCAGAGAGACAGAATGGGCTGCTGTTCTATGATGGATGAGGAGGGGAGAGATTTAGGGGATCCTGGGAAATGTTCAAAGTGTGCTGGTAGAGACAGAAAAAATAAGCAACACCTGGTTTTATGAATACACACACCACGCTACGCACACACACACACGCGCACACAGCACAGGTGTGGAAACCTTGGAAACTGTAGGCATCAGCATAATGGAGATTAAGGCAGGTAGTAAGTTACAGTAGGTAGGTAGTGAGAGTAAGATCCCGCTACATTATCCATTCTTACACTGTCCTAATATGGACGCCGTACACTATAAATGCCCCCAGAACGTAAGGCGTCAAAACTCAAACACTGCGCCCAAATGGTCAAAGACTAAGGATTAAGATTGTGGTCCATTCTGAGGTGAGGGGTGAAAGGTCAAACTATGGGCCAATCAATAGGGTTGTAGGCTTCAGTACCAGAGGTGAATTTTACTGAACTGTGCCCAGGAGGTCTGTGACGATGCAGGTGAATTTAAACTGATCTTACCACACTGGCCGAATACTAGCTGCACAGTTTAAAGGGAAACTTTGTTGGAGGTTTTGCTGCCTTTTGGTGTTGCATGTCTGGTATGTTTCAATAAATGTAGACATTCACACTGCCAGCCATTACTAATCGAAAGTGCTTCTGTATTTTACACACATCATTGGATCCAATTTGAAAACCAATGTAATTCAGGCCTTCCTGCCTCTCCTTCTCCATTACCCCCTGTCTCTCTCTTCCTTCTCTCTCTTTCTCTCTGTAACCAACCATACCCTCTTCCTTCTCTCTCTTTCTCTCTATCACCCCACCATACCCTCTCTTCCTTCTCTCTCTTTCTCTCTGCAACTCCCCCAGACCCTCTTTTCCTTCTCTCTCCTTCTGCCTATTCTCCCCAGCAATTATATATATTATTCTGTATCTGCATCTGATTAGGAGTGTGGTGAATCAGGGGTCCGTTAGTGAGCAGATTTGGGGAGACGGCGGGTAGTGTGTTTGGGTGGCATGGCATGCAACACAGCAAGGCACCACGCTGAGCGGCACGGCATTCAGCTCAGCTATTTAAAATCTTCATTCATCACCCAGGATGGGCTGCCTGATCATCTCTCTGAGGGACTGAGACTCACCTGTCTCCACAAACAAACCCTGCCTGGGGGGAGAGAGAGGGAGGAGATAGATAGAGAGAAACAGAGAGAGAAAGAGAGAAGGGGAGAGAGAGCGAGAGAGAATAGAGAGAGAGAGAGAGGGGGAGGGAAAGAAAGAATGGGCAAAGAGACAAGTGGAGATAGATAGTTGAGAGATGAGAGAGAGGAGAATGAGAAAAGAAGAGAGGGAATAGAGAGAGATGAGAGACAGGAGGATAGAAGAGGGTGACCATTGAGAGTAATTTGATTTGATTTATTAGGACGACGCTATTAGACGATACCATTGGCAACAGCTAGTCTTACTAGAGTCTGACACTTACTGAAAAAGACGTTACAGACAAAATGCTTAACAATTTACACACATTGAAAATGATAACATGTAGTGCGCATGTGTGTCCATCTATCAGTTACATGTACATGTCAGTACATATAGTACACACAACAAGCAGGTCAGATAGGGGAGAGGCATTGTGCCGCGAGGTGTTGCTTTATTTGTTTTTTGAAACCAGGTTTGTTGTTCACTTGCTCTATAAGAGAGGGAAGGGAGTTCCATGCACTCATGGCTCTGTATAATACGGTATGTTTCCTTGAATTTGTTCTGTCCCTAGGTAGTGTGAAAAGACCCCTGGTGGCATGTCTGGTGGGGTAAGTGTGTGTTGCAGTGCTGTGTAAGTTGAATATGCAAACCATTTGGAATTTTCAACACATGAATGTTTCTCCTAGAAAGAAGTGATGCAGTCAGTAACTCCTCAACTCTTAGCCAAGAGAGACTGACATGAATGGTATTTATATCAGCCCTCTGATTACAATGAAGAGCAAGAAGTGCCACTCTGGCCTACCGGGTGGCGCAGTGGTTAGGGGCGCTGTACTGCAGCGCCAGCTGTGCCATCAGAGTCCCTGGGTTCACGCCCAGGCTCTGTCGTAACCGGCCGTGACCGGGAGGTCCTTGGGGCGACGCACAATTGGCCTAGCGTTGCCCGGGTTAGGGAGGGCTTGGTCGGTAGGGGTGTCCTTGTCTCATTGCGCACCAGCGACTCCTGTGGCGGGCTGGGCGCAGTGTGCGCTAGCCAAGGTGGCCAGGTGCACGGTGTTTCCTCCGGCGCATTGGTGCGGCTGGCTTCCGGGTTGGATGCGTGCTGTGTTAAGAAGCAGTGCGGCTTGGTTGGGTTGTGTATCGGAGGACGCATGACTTTCAACCTTCGTCTCTCCCGAGCCCGTACGGGAGTTGTAGCGATGAGACAAGATATTAGCTACTACAACAATTGGATACCACGAAATTGGGGAGAAAAAGGGGTAAAAAAAAAGTGCCACTCTGTTCTAGGCTAGTTGCAGCTTAACTAGGTCTTTCCTTGCAGCACTCAACCACACGACTGGACAATAATCAAGATAAGATAAAAGGACCTGCAGGCTTTGTGGAGTGTGGTGTCAAAACATCTTTATTATGGACAGACTTCTCCCGATCTTTACAACCATTGAATCAATATGTTTCAACCATAACAGTTTACAATCTAAGGTAACACCAAGTAATTTAGTCTCCTCAATGTGTTCAACAGCCACACCATTCCTTGCCAGATTCAGCTGAGGTCTAGAACTTAGGGAATGATTTGTACCAAATACAATGCTTTTAGTTTTAGAGATGTTCAGGACCAGTTTATTACTGACCACCCATTTGAAAACGGACTGCAACTCTTTGCTTAGGGTTTCAGTGACTTCATTAGCTGTGGTTGCTGATGCGTATATGGATGAATCATCAGCATACATGGACACTCATGCTTTGTTTAATGCCAGTGGCAGGTCATTGGTAAAAATAGAAAAGAGTAGAGGGCCTAGAGAGCTGCCCTGGGGTACACCACGCTTTAAATGTTTGACATTAGAGAAGCTTCCATTAATTAGATACATGTAGATAGCTCTGAATCCATGATAATCCCAGCCTTTGAACAGGGAAATAGTGAGATAGGGAAGGAACGAGCTCACTGCACCATACACAAGCAGAACAACTTTAATATTCTCCTTTGATAAAAGGCTGTATGCAGTCTGAATTGGTGACTGCTGGCCTGTCTGTCTGTCTGTCTGTCTGTCTGTCTGTCTGTCTGTCTGTCTGTTTGATTGATTTATTCAGGGGAACTGTCAGGCCAGACGTCTGCAGACTGCAGTGTGTGATGAAGCCCCTTACTCCCAGGGTCACAGATGGAAGAGAGAATGAAAGAGAAAAGAGAGAGTGTAAGAGAGTGAAGAGAGAGAAAAGAGAGAGGAGAGAGAGGGAGAGGGGAGAGGGGAGAGGGAGGGAGGGAGGAAGGGAGAGAGACCCATTCAGTAAAGCCCGATTCATGAGTTGAATTCTAATTAATGGATTGCAGTAGGATGACTCATTGGTTCTATTTTTAGACCTAGAGGAGAGACTGGTGTGCCAGAGTGGGATAGATGAGCGTGCGACTTTACGAATGGGTGGGTGTGTGTGTGTGCACAATTTTTTGTATACCCGTGTGTGTGTGTGTGTGTGTGTGTGTGTGTGTGTGTGTGTGTGTGTGTGTGTGTGTGTGTGTGTGTGTGTGTGTGTGTGTGTGTGTGCTTGCGTGCGTGCGTGCCACTCACCTGTATCCCTATGGAAGAGCGTGGTGTTTTGAGGTACTCCTCAGCCTTGGACACCAGGATGGCTTTATCACAGGTCATCACTGAGCTATGACTGTCTGTGGACGGGTGTCTCTTCCCAGACATCACCCCTGCAGCCTCCATGGCTATAGTCACCGCCTTGGCACTGTCCAGACTGTCTGTGGAGTTATACAGGGACCTGCCCAGGCTCAGGCCCAGCCCGTCCCCCCACCCTCGAGGAGGTCTACCCTCATGGTACGCATCCTGGGTGGATTCTGTGCTGCTCTGAGCCGTGACTGAGATGACGGGCTTAGAGCCTACGGTGGAGCGGGGCGGGACCGGCGGAGGGGTCATCTTCTTGTAGTTGTTTGTGTACGTGATCTCTGAAAGATAGAGGAATAGAGAAGGTCAAAGTTAAAAGGAAGTAATATGATGTGGAAGTAGATGAGGTACTGTAGGGCTATGCTGTTGACAATCAGAGAGCGGAGAGACCACAGAGGTATTCACTGTGGAGTGTTGACAGCCATTCTCCTTACATGCATTTGATGAGCAGGGGATTATAAAAATGTAAAATATATTTTAAGTGCAAACGAGAATGTGACTATATAAATACAGTGCCTTGCGAAAGTATTCGGCCCCCTTGAACTTTGCGACCCTTTGCCACATTACAGGCTTCAAACATAAAGATATAAAATTGTATTTTTTTGTGAAGAATCAACAACAAGTGGGACACAATCATGAAGTGGAACGACATTTATTGGATATTTCAAACTTTTTTTAACAAATCAAAAACTGAAAAATTGGGCGTGCAAAATTATTCAGCCCCCTTAAGTTAATACTTTGTAGCGCCACCTTTTGCTGCGATTACAGCTGTAAGTCGCTTGGGGTATGTCTCTATCAGTTTTGCACATCGAGAGACTGAAGTTTTTTCCCATTCCTCCTTGCAAAACAGCTCGAGCTCAGTGAGGTTGGATGGAGAGCATTTGTGAACAGCAGTTTTCAGTTCTTTCCACAGATTCTCGATTGGATTCAGGTCTGGACTTTGACTTGGCCATTCTAACACCTGGATATGTTTATTTTTGAACCATTCCATTGTAGATTTTGCTTTATGTTTTGGATCATTGTCTTCTTGGAAGACAAATCTCCGTCCCAGTCTCAGGTCTTTTGCAGACTCCATCAGGTTTTCTTCCAGAATGGTCCTGTATTTGGCTCCATCCATCTTCCCATCAATTTTAACCATCTTCCCTGTCCCTGCTGAAGAAAAGCAGGCCCAAACCATGATGCTGCCACCACCATGTTTGACAGTGGGGATGGTTTGTTCAGGGTGATGAGCTGTGTTGCTTTTACGCCAAACATAACGTTTTGCATTGTTGCCAAAAAGTTCAATTTTGGTTTCATCTGACCAGAGCACCTTCTTCCACATGTTTGGTGTGTCTCCCAGGTGGCTTGTGGCAAACTTTAAACAACACTTTTTATGGATATCTTTAAGAAATGGCTTTCTTCTTGCCACTCTTCCATAAAGGCCAGATTTGTGCAATATACGACGATATACGATTGTTGTCCTATGGACAGAGTCTCCCACCTCAGCTGTAGATCTCTGCAGTTCATCCAAAGTGATCATGGGCCTCTTGGCTGCATCTCTGATCAGTCTTCTCCTTGTATGAGCTGAAAGTTTAGAGGGACGGCCAGGTCTTGGTAGATTTGCAGTGGTCTGATACTCCTTCCATTTCAATATTATCGCTTGCACAGTGCTCCTTGGGATGTTTAAAGCTTGGGAAATCTTTTTGTATCCAAATCCGGCTTTAAACTTCTTCACAACAGTATCTCGGACCTGCCTGGTGTGTTCCTTGTTCTTCATGATGCTCTCTGCGCTTTTAACGGACCTCTGAGACTATCACAGTGCAGGTGCATTTATACGGAGACTTGATTACACACAGGTGGATTGTATTTATCATCATTAGTCATTTAGGTCAACATTGGATCATTCAGAGATCCTCACTGAACTTCTGGAGAGAGTTTGCTGCACTGAAAGTAAAGGGGCTGAATAATTTTGCACGCCCAATTTTTCAGTTTTTGATTTGTTAAAAAAGTTTGAAATATCCAATAAATGTCGTTCCACTTCATGATTGTGTCCCACTTGTTGTTGATTCTTCACAAAAAAATACAGTTTTATATCTTTATGTTTGAAGCCTGAAATGTGGCAAAAGGTCGCAAAGTTCAAGGGGGCCGAATACTTTCGCAAGGCACTGTAACTGGGTTTGATGTGTCCTCTCCTTTAAAAAATAACTTTGACGGAGCAGCCTAATTCTGTAACAGGCTATCAACTCAAACATTTTGAACCATTTGAAGAACATCTAATGATCAAAGCCCACAGTGGTCTTGGCTCATCAGAACTCTTATAAAGAGAGGTTTTGCACTATCCAGAATCCTTAGGACGTCACTACCCCCTTGAAGTTGCCATTTTAAATGGTTACGGCAAGGGTTAAGATTAGGGTTAGGTAAGACTTCTGGCTAGGGTAGGGGTTAAGATTAGGGTTAGGTAAGACTTCTGGCTAATGTAGGGGTTAAGATTAGGGTTAGGTAAGACTTCTGGCTAAGGTAGGGGTTAAGATTAGGGTTAGGTAAGACTTCTGGCTAGGGTAGGGGTTAAGATTAGGGTTAGGTAAGACTTCTGGCTAAGGTAGGGGTTAAGATTAGGGTTAGGTAAGACTTCTGGCTAGGGTAGGGGTTAAGATTAGGGTTAGGTAAGACTTCTGGCTAGGGTAGGGGTTAAGGTTATGGTTAGTGTTTATGGTAGGGACATCCCAAGGAGACCAGATACCACTGACCATAGAGAAAGGGAAGGAGGAATACAGTACACTAAATTATACAGCAGGCCAGCATTTCTAAGAAACTAGTATATTGTAGGGACTAATGGAGTTTTCAACGGTTTGCAATTATTTGTTACACAAAATGTATGCTCACTGAAAAATTCAAGCATGTCTTCTGGGCATCAAATTAAATAATTTATGAATGTATGGACTGACAGGGGCTAATTGATTTGTGTTCAGTCCCTTCAGTGAATTCTGCATCCTCTATTCCATTCTCCAGAAAATATTTCCACTGGGTTTCTCATTTGAAGAAAACTTATCCTCTTCGGACTACTTTAAAATGGACTAACAATGGCATTGGAGTATGAATTGGTTTTGAATATGCATTCAATGCAGAATTTGTCCCTCCAACACCATGACCCTTAAGCACTCCCCAGCAGCACCCAGGCTGGTTCTATAAATACCCTCTGCTGACATCCGCTGTGTAGAGCTCAGCATACTGCTCTAAGGCCTAATGACTCACTTTGTCCCCCATTCAGAAATTATCTTCTCAAAGAGGTCACCAAGATGAGTCAGTAGAGAGAGAAAGAATAACAAAGAAGAGACAGAAAGATACAGACATTGAGAGAGAGAAAAGGCAAGATAAAGTGTATATACAGTACATATACAGAGAGAGAAAGAGAGGGTGAGGGAGAAAAAAGAGAAAGAAAGAGAGAGTGCGAGAGGGAGAAAAAGATAAATAAATAAATAAAGAGAGAGAGAGAGGGTAAGAGAAGGAAATAAAATGAGAATATTCAGCAGATGGACCCCCCCCCCCCATCTTGGCAGTGTTACTTAGCATTTAGCCTGTCCCCTCACGTCTCAGCCAACAGAAACCATAGCAACCATACCAGGCAAGACAGGTGGTTTTACTTAACCTTTAAATCACACAATAACTATCCAGACAGAAAACCTGCTCCTTATCTCCATGACAACAACATGGACACCTTTTTGCTTGTTAGCAGTCATTCAAATAATTGGACTTTCAAAAAGCAAAGTGTCTCCGGCCATATCATCAAGATGATAAAAAATACTAAACAGTGCTTCGTTTACCAGGATTTTAAGGATATCCCACTGGGCACAGACGTCAGTTCAACGTCTAGTTTTGATTTACAGAACCAGTCAAAAGTTTAGACGCACCTACTCATTCAAGGGTTTTTCTTGATTTGAACTATTTTCTACATTGCACATCAAAACTATGAAATAACACATATGAAATCATGAAGTAACCCCAAAAAGTGTTAAACAAATCAAAATATATTTTATAATTGAGATTCTTCAAAGTAGCCACCCTTTGCCTTGATGACAGCTATGCACACTCTTGGCATTTTCTCAGCCAGCTTCACCTGGAATGCATTTCAATTAACAGGTGTGCCTGTTCATTTGTGGAATTTCTATCCTTTGTAATGTGTTTGAGCCAATCAGTTGTGTTGTGACAAGGTAGGGGTGGTATACAGAAGGTAGCCCTATTTGGTAAAACACCAAGTCAATATTATGGCAAGAACAGCTCAAATAAGCAAAGAGAAACTTTAAGACACGAAGGTCAGTCAACACGGAACATTTCAAGAACTTTGAAAGTTTCTTCAAGTGCAGTCGCAAAAACCATCAAGCACCATGATGCAACTGGCTCTCATGAGGACCGCCACAGGAAAGGAAAACTCAGAGTTACCTCTGCTGCAGAGGAGAAGTTAATTAGAGTTACCAGCCTCAGATTGCAGCCCAATAAATGATTCAAAGAGTTCAAGTAACAGAATCACCACAACATCAACTGTTCAAAGGAGCGACTGCGTGAATCAGGCCTTCATGGTTGAACTGCTGCAAAGAAACCACTAACAAAGGACACCAATAAGAAGAAAAGACTTGCTTGGGCCAACAAACATGAGCAATGGACATTAGACCGGTGGAAATGTGTGCTTTGGGTCCAAATGATGAGTCCAAATGTGAGATTTTTGGTGCCAACCACCGTGTCTTTGTGAGATGCAGAGCAGGTGAACAGAGGATCTCCGCATGTGTGGTTCCCACCGTGAAGCATGGAGGAGGAGGTGTGACACTGTTGCTGATTTATTTAGAATTCAAGGCACACTTAACCAGCATGACTACCACAACATTCTGCAGCGATATGCCATCCCATCTGTTTTGCGCGTAGTGGGACAATCTTTTTTTCCCCAACAGTTTTTTAAAAATGGAACCTTTATTTAACTAGGCAAGTCAGTTAAGAACAAGTTCTTATTTACAATGACGTTCTACCCCGGCCAAACCCTAACCCAGACGATGCTGGGCCAATTGTCCTATGGGACTCCCAATCCCGGCCAGTTATGATGCAGCCTGGAATCGAACCAGGGTCTGTAATGACGCCTCTAGCACTGAGATGCAGTGCCTTAGACTTTTTTTTTCAATTTAAAGTTTTATTGGTATTTCAATCCCCTAAAGATGCCTCGGTCAACGGAGTACTTCTTCACCTCATCAAACTCTCCGTGCTTTCAGTATATTCCAGCTGACAGGTCCCGGTGTAAGGTGAGTTTGGTGTTTCCCACTGTAATGGTGTTGATTTTCGCCGCCTGTAGGACTCTTTCCTTGTCGGTGAATCTCAGGAAACGTATGGTGATTGGGCGCGGTGGTTGTCTGGCTGCTAGTGGGGGCCTCAGTGCTTGGTGAGCTCTCTTGAGTTCTATGGGCCTGTCGGTGGACAGGTGGAGCCACTCGGGAAGTTTGTCCTGCAGGATGCGGATCAGTGGCATGTTTCCCTCTACTTTTTCTCCCAGATTTAATAGAACGCAAGTATTCCTTCGTCACCTGTTTTCCAGGTTTTCCAGGTTTTCTCTTCCAGATGCTCTATTTTCTTTTTAGCATATGCTATTGTTTCCATGGCGTTTGTCAGTGAGTTTTCCATGGATAGGATTCACCTCTCTGCCTCATCCAGGTGCCCGCCTTGATGGTTAACTTGTTATTGATGTCAGGGCAAAGCATTTTCCAGGGTTGTCACCTTGCCCCCTATCGCACTGAGCTGAGAGTTAATGCCATCTAATTTGATGTTGAGTTCTGTACATTGAGATCTCAGTTCAGAAAGGATGTCTTCGGCAGAGTGCAAGGTTGGCATTTGTTGGGCCTGGGGGGCCCTCTTGCGCCTGGCTAATGGCGCTAGATTTTTCGGAAGCTAGCTGTTTCTTGGAGGCTTTTTCCGTGGCTAATGCTCAAATCCGGGTACAAATGTCACCTGTAATGTCACCTTTTGTAGCCGCCATGACCTTTTGACTAAAGCTAAAGGAGTTTTAACTTGAAGTGGAGGTAAGATTAGGAATTGGAAACTACTTGTGCGGAGCTCTTAGTTCATGCGGCCATCTCGTTCAAGGGTCACGTGATCCCCCCTTAGACTGTTTTAAAAGGGCAGAACCCCACCTGCTTGGAGCCCCATATTTTCAGCAAAAATGTGGGGCTTGTCTGTTTTGCATGTTATTTTGGCATTAATACATGTCACATATCAGTTTGTAAACAATGTAAATATATATATATATATATACATATATCGAGTTAATAAAGCCGCATACAAACATGGTCTCTTTTAGTTTTTCTTGAATAAGGCAGCTCCAACATGAAGGTGCTTCAGCCTAACTCAGTGGTTTCTGTGGTGGTGGGGCAAGCCAGCAGAAAATCCGGAGCGTTGCACCGTGATTGGCTCAGTGTTTTATCACTCAAGGGAACACTACGTCACCGTAGTGGGGTAGAGCTCGAAAATTCAAGCCCCCTGGGTGCTGCCATAGAGTTACATTAGAAGTGCCCATCCAAGAAGGCTCAAGTTCATTGGCCACAGATAAAATGACTTCAAATCACGTTATATCTACAGTAGCTTTGATTGGACGAATCATGTCAACATCATACTTTCACATTTTTAGCTAGCAGTCATCATCATGAATCAAGTTGACAATCTGCTGGTAAAATCTTTTTAATCCTTGTCATATGAAGAGAAATAATGAAGAGAAATTATAGATAAAACATATCCTTGCTCAACGGTCATTGGACATAAACATTTCACAACAAATTGGAAATTGCAAATTCAAACCACCAATGAGTGGTTGGAACGAACCAGTGGATAACTGCAAGCATTGCAAAGCAATCCTGAGCCTGCTATTCAGTGGAGTGGCTTTGTGGTCCAAGTCTAAGATTAAGTATCTCTTTTCCTAGTTTAAAATGATAAAACTTTCAGCATTGTCCATGCTGTCAATGAAGCATGATTTGTGCAGCACACAAAACAACTGTTAACTTGAAACTGCAAATTATGACTTTAGTGAGTTCAAGACAACTGGGAACTTGGGAAAAATGAGTTACGGCTGGGAAAATACATTTTGAACTTTCATCCAACTCAGAATCGTAAATCGGGAACTCGGGCCACTTTCTAGAGCTAAGACCTCAAGATCACTGACGCCATCATGATTCAATTTTAGATTTTTTTTTTTAGTTAACAGTTGTCTTGAAAGCACCATAAATACAGAGAATGCCAGACTTTGATGACAGAATTTTCCCACGAAGGACCGTCGCACCACTTTCCTATTCAAGTGAGCACAGAACAACAAGGTGAGTCCGAAAATGTCTTGTATGCTGCTGCATAAATGACATAATATGCCAGGGAGATATATATATACTGTAGCTAAGAAAGTAATACTTAGTGTATATTGTGTAGTAAGCTGGTAGTAGCCCATGTGCCTCACCCTAATAATTTGGTCTATTTTCACCTCTTAATTTCACCCACTGTTCTGAATTGGTGGTGCACATGTAGCCTATAACCTGTTTTTGAGAAATGTAAACATTTAATATTGTAAGAGCTTTCATTGTCTGCTTATATGCCCCCTTTATTTATCCTACGGTTCTGACTTGGTGTACAGGGACAACACTGTAAGAACGGCCCATGTTCTGAATTCTGTCGCTGTACATTTCAAAAGTGCTGAACAAATAGTTATAGACTATTAGTCTGTCCTAGCTCGATCATTAATATGTTATTCGAAATTACGGATTGCCTCATATCCGCTTGTCATCCCCTTATGCCATGGCTTGTACGTCTCAATTGTCAGTAGAAACCACATTTGTTTAAGCAAGTCAGCCATATCAGCTATGTTTTTTTAAGAGGCAGGAAATGAGGCTGAATGAACTGTTTCACTGCCAGACAAGGCTCAACTGATATTCAGGTGTAGCAGTGTTGGGATGGGACCCTGCTGTTGGGACAGCTTTCTGTAGGCCCGAACAGTTTGTGGGCACCGTTTGTCACTGTTATTATGCAATTAATGTATTGTTTAGTGTTGTGTTGTGTATTGGCTTTGCTGGCATGCATCCCACATGTATTTATTTTTTGCCAACCAAGATTTACATGCTAAAATCGCCACTGACGATGAGTAACGATAACTTGGCTATGTACACGGGGTACCAGTACCGAGTCGATGTGCAAGGGTACAAGGTAATTATGTGCAGGGGTACGAGGTAATTATGTGCAGGGGTACAAGGTAATTGTCACTCCTCTCTGTCACTCCAGACCCCATGGCTGGCAGCACAGCATCTGCCACGGAGGCCTTAACTCCAGCATTTTAAACAAAATAACTTGACAAAGTGCTCTCCCTGCCAGATGTATCACCAAGGCCCAGGGAATCTACAAATAGAAACCTTGACCTATACAGAGGAGAAGGGTGTGTGTGTGTGTGCCTGTTGGTGAGTGTGCGGAGGGAGTGAGGGAGGGAAGTAATGAAGGAAGGATGGAGGGAAGGAAGGAAGGAAGGTCCATCAGTCATGCGGGCCAATGTTCCGAAGCGTTCGTCATTGCTAGAGCTCTCACGATTTCTCTCACTCCCATAGACCGTTTTAGGAGGAAGAGGGGAGAGGAGAAGAGGGAAAAGAGGAGAGGGGTATTTTACATTCCCCTGCCGTTTTTCAATCTACCTGCAAGATAAGGGCTTGTGCCTGATGAATCAATAAGGTCCACAACGCGGCAGAGGCTCAAGGAGAAAATAAATAGCCAAAGGTGATCAGAGAGAGAGAGAGAGAGAGAGAGAGAGAGAGAGAAAGAGAGAGAGAGAGAGAAAGAGAGAGAGAGAGTGAGTGTTGCAGGGTTTTAACGGTAACTGACGCTTGTTTTCAGGGATTATTATGTGGTGGTGTTGTTGTTTTGTTTAATCTTGATAAGCTTGATAAACCAGTGTGAATGTGAGACTGCTTATTCACAGAATTTTTACTGTATGTCATGAATAAATTATAAATGATGCTGGTTTAAAACATATTCACCATCCGCTATTGGCTTGGACAGGAGGTTTACCTGGGGTTTCGTGGGTCGTCCGGTCAGTGCTGCAGGTGGAGGGGAGGCGGAACTGGATCCCTGAAACAAGCCAGCCAATCACATTCAACATCCTGGTCACATCTGCCTAGTACACAGAACACTAATCACAGTACACTATACAGAAAAACAGCTACATACTGTACCCATAGATAGGAGGATAATGGGAGATAATAAAATATAATATATCAATTGAAGCACCTTGGATAGATTGTAAGGCAGCAGCAGTTTACTTTTTCCTTCAACAGCAACATACACTCACCGGACAGTTTATTAGGTACACCCATCTAGTAATGGGTCGGAACCCTCTTTTCCTTCAGAAGAGCCTGAATTCTTCAGGGCATTCTACAAGGTGTTGGAAATGTTCCACATGGATTTTGGTCCATGCTGACACGATGGCATCATGCAGTTGCTGCAGATTGGACGTTGGTACATTCATGCTGCGAACAGCCTGTTCCATCTCATCCCAAAGATGCTCTATTGGGTTGAGGTCTGGGAACTGACCAGGCCACTCAACTGAACTAAATGTTCTTCCACTCCTCAATTGTCCAGTGTTGGTGACCGTGTTCTCACTGGAGCCCTCTTGTTTTTCTCTAGTAGGAGTGGAACCCAGGGTGGTCGTCTGCTACAATAGCCCATCCCTGACAAGGATCGACGAGTTGTGCTTTCCCAGATGCTGTTCTGCACACCACAAATCAAATTTTATTGGTCACACACACATATTTAGCCGGTGTTATTGTGGGTGTAGCGAAATGCTTATGTTCCTAGCTCCAACAGTGCAGTAACATCTAACAATTCACAACAATACACACAAATCTAAAATTTGTCTATATCGAATCTTCCATTCCTCTCAAAAATTTCAGAAAAGGCTGTTGCGCAGTAACTCACTGCCTTCCTGAAGACAAACAATGTATACGAAATGCTTCGTATCATCATAGCATTGACACTGCACTTGTGAAGGTGGTAAATGACCTTTTAATGGCATCAGACCGAGGCTTTGCATCTGTCCTCGTGCTCCTAGACCTTAGTGCCTCTTTTGATACCATCGATCACCACATTCTTTTGGAGCGATTGGAAACCCAAATTGGTCTACACGGACAAGTTCTGGCCTGGTTTAGATCTTATCTGTCAGAAAGATATCAGTTTGTCTCTGTGAATGGTTTGTCCGTTGACCAATCAACTGTAAATGTCGGTGTTCCTCAAGGTTCCGTTTTAGGACCACTATTGTTTTCACTATATATTTTACCTCTTGGGGATGTCATTCGAAAACATAATGTTAACTTTCACTGCTATGTGGATGACACACAGCTGTACATTTCAATGAAACATGGTGAAGCCCCAAAATTGCCCTCGCTAGAAGCCTGTGTTTCAGACATAAGGAAGTGGATGGCTGCAAACTTTCTACTTTTAAACTCGGACAAAACAGAGATGCTTGTTCTAGGTCCCAAGAAACAAAGAAATCTTCTGTTGAATCTGACAATTAATCTTAATGATTGTACAGTCGTCTCCAATAAAACTGTGAAGGACCTCGGCGTTACTCTGGACCCTGATCTCTCTTTTGATGAACATATCAAGACTGTTTCAAGGACAGCTTTTTTCATCTACGTAACATTGCAAAAATCAGAAACTTTCTGTACAAAAATTGATGCAGAAAAATGTACCATGCTTTTGTTACTTCTAGGTTAGACTACTGCAATGCTCTACTTTCCGGCTACCTGGATAAAGCACTAAATAAACTTCAGTTAGGGCTAAATACGGCTGCTAGAATCCGACTAGAACTAAAAAATTTGATCATATTATTCCAGTGCTAGCCTCCCTACACTGGCTTCCTGTCAAGGCAAGGGCTGATTTCAAGGTTTTACTGCTAACCTACAAAGCATTACATGGGCTTGCTCCTACCTATCTCTCTGATTTGGTCCTGCCGTACATACCTACACGTACGCTATGGTCACAAGACGCAGGCCTCCTAATTGTCCCTAGAATTTCTAAGCAAACAGCTGGAGGCAGGGCTTTCTCCTATAGAGCTCCATTTTTATGGAATGGTCTGCCTACCCATGTGAGAGACGCAAACTCGGTCTCAACCTTTAAGTCTTTACAGAAGATTCATCTCTTCAGTGGGTCATATGATTGAGTGTAGTCTGGCCCAGGAGTGTGAAGGTGAACGGAAAGGCTCTGGAGCAACGAACCGCCCTTGCTGTCTCTGCCTGGCCGGTTCCCCTCTTTCCACTGGGATTCTCTGCGTCTAACCCTATTACAAGGGCTGAGTCACTGGCTAACTGGTGCTCTTTCATGCCGTCCCTAGGAGGGGTGCATCACTTGAGTGGGTTGAGTCACTGACGTGATCTTCCTGTCTGGGTTGGCACCCCCCCCATGGGTTGTGCCGTGGCGGAGATCTTTGTGGGCTATACTCGGCCTTGTCTCAGGATGGTAAGTTGGTGGTTGAAGATATCCCTCTAGTGGTGTGGGGGCTGTGCTTTGGCAAAGTGGGTGGGGTTATATCCTTCCTGTTTGGCCCTGTCCGGGGGTATCATTGGATGGGGCCACAGTGTCTCCTGACCCCTCCTGCCTCCAGTATTTATGCTGCAGTAGTTTATGTGTCGGGGGCTAGGGTCAGTTTGTTATATCTGGAGTACTTCGCCTGTCTTATCCGGTGTCTCTTTCTCTCTTTCTTTCTGTCTCTCGGAGGACCTGAGCCCTAGGACCATGCATCAGGACTACCTGGCATGATGACTCCTTGCTGTCCCCAGTCCACCTGGCCTTGCTGCTGCTCCAGTTTCAACTGTTCTGCCTGTGATTACAATTATTTGACCATGCTGGTCATTTATGAACATTTGAACATCTTGGCCATGTTCTGTTATAATCTCCACCGGCTCAGCCAGAAGAGGACTGGCCACCCGTCATAGCCTGGTTCCTCTCTAGGTTTCTTCCTAGGTTTTGGCCTTTCTAGGGAGTTTTTCCTAGCCACCGTGCTTCTACACCTGCATTGCTTGCTGTGTGGGGTTTTAGGCTGGGTTTCTGTACAGCACTTTGAGATATCAGCTGATGTACGAAGGGCTATATGAATACATTTGATTTGATTTGTTACATCCAAGACAATATTTAACTGCGCTACGTGCTTCAGCACTAGGCAGACCTTCAGCACTAGGCAGACATGCATAGAGCCATGGCTTCAATGCCACCGAACACCTTTGGGATGAATTGGAACGCCGACTGCGAGCCAGGCCTAATTGCGCAACATCAGTGCCTGACCTCAATAATGCTCTTGTGGCTGAATGGAAGCAAGTCCCTGCAGCAACGTTCCAACATCTAGTGGAAAGTCTTCCCAGAAGAGCGGAGGTTGTTATAGCAGCAAAGGGGGGACCAACTCCATATTAATACCCATGATTTTGGAATGAGACGTTCTTACGAGCAGGTGTCCATATATATATATATACAGTGGGGCAAAAAAGTATTTAGTCAGCCACCAATTGTGCAAGTTCTCCCACTTAAAAAGATGAGAGAGGCCTGTATTTTTCATCATAGGTACACTTCAACTATGACAGACAAAATGAGAAGAAAAAAAATCCAGAAAATCACATTGTAGGATTTTTTATGAATTTATTTGCAAATTATGGTGGAAAATAAGTATTTGGTCACCTACAAACAAGCAAGATTTCTGGCTCTCACAGACCTGTAACTTCTTCTTTAAGAGGCTCCTCTGTCCTCCACTCGTTACCTGTATTAATGGCACCTGTTTGAACTTGTTATCAGTATAAAAGACACCTGTCCACAACCTCAAACAGTCACACTCCAAACTCCACTATGGCCAAGACCAAAGAGCTGTCAAAGGACACCAGAAACAAAATTGTAGACCTGCACCAGGCTGGGAAGACTTAATCTGCAATAGGTAAGCAGCTTGGTTTGAAGAAATCAACTGTGGGAGCAATTATTAGGAAATCGAAGACATACAAGACCACTGATAATCTCCCTCGATCTGGGGCTCCACGCAAGATCTCACCCCGTGGGGTCAAAATGATCACAAGAACGGTGAGCAAAAATCCCAGAACCACACGGGGGGACCTAGTCAATGACCTGCAGAGAGCTGGGACCAAAGTAACAAAGCCTACCATCAGTAAGACACTACGCCGCCAGGGACTCAAATCCTGCAGTGCCAGACGTGTCCCCCTGCTTAAGCCAGTACATGTCCAGGCCCGTCTGAAGTAGGCTAGAGAGCATTTGGATGATCCAGAAGAAGATTGGGAGAATGTCATATGGTCAGATGAAACCAAAATAGAACTTTTTGGTAAAAACTCAACTCGTTGTGTTTGGAGGACAAAGAATGCTGAGTTGCATCCAAAGAACACCATACCTACTGTGAAGCACGGGGTGGAAACATCATGCTTTGGGGCTGTTTTTCTGCAAAGGGACTTAGACGACTGATCCGTGTAAAGGAAATAATGAATGGGGCCATGTATCGTGAGATTTTGAGTGAAAACCTCCTTCCATCAGCAAGGGCATTGAAGATGAAACGTGGCTGGGTCTTTCAGCATGACAATGATCCCAAACACACCGCCCAGGCAACGAAGGAGTGGCTTCGTAAGACGCATTTCAAGGTCCTGGAGTGGCCTAGCCAGTCTCTAGATCTCAACCCCATAGAAAATCTTTGGAGGGAGTTGAAAGTCCATGTTGCCCAGCAACGACCCCAAAACATCACTGCTCTAGAGGAGATCTGCATGGAGGAATGGGTCAAAATATCAGCAACAGTGTGTGAAAACCTTGTGAAGACGTACAGAAAACGTTTGACCTCTGTCATTGTCAACAAAGGGTATATAACAAAGTATTGAGATAAACTTTTGTTATTGACCAAATACTTATTTTCCACCATAATTTGCAAATAAATTCATAAAAAAATCCTACAATGTGATTTTCTGGATTTTTTTTCTCATTTTGTCTGTCATAGTTGAAGTGTACCTATGATGAAAATTACAGGCCTCTCTCATCTTTTTAAGTGAGAGAACTTGCACAATTGGTGGCTGACTAAATACTTTTTTCCCCCACTGTATATGAACAGTATATACAGTGCCTTGCGAAAGTATTCGGCCCCCTTGAACTTTGCGACCTTTTGCCACATTTCAGGCTTCAAACATAAAGATATAAAACTGTATTTTTTTGTGAAGAATCAACAACAAGTGGGACACAATCATGAAGTGGAACGACATTTATTGGATATTTCAAACTTTTTTAACAAATCAAAAACTGAAAAATTGGGCGTGCAAAATTATTCAGCCCCTTTACTTTCAGTGCAGCAAACTCTCTCCAGAAGTTCAGTGAGGATCTCTGAATGATCCAATGTTGACCTAAATGACTAATGATGATAAATACAATCCACCTGTGTGTAATCAAGTCTCCGTATAAATGCACCTGCACTGTGATAGTCTCAGAGGTCCGTTAAAAGCGCAGAGAGCATCATGAAGAACAAGGAACACACCAGGCAGGTCCGAGATACTGTTGTGAAGAAGTTTAAAGCCGGATTTGGATACAAAAAGATTTCCCAAGCTTTAAACATCCCAAGGAGCACTGTGCAAGCGATAATATTGAAATGGAAGGAGTATCAGACCACTGCAAATCTACCAAGACCTGGCCGTCCCTCTAAACTTTCAGCTCATACAAGGAGAAGACTGATCAGAGATGTAGCCAAGAGGCCCATGATCACTCTGGATGAACTGCAGAGATCTACAGCTGAGGTGGGAGACTCTGTCCATAGGACAACAATCAGTCGAATATTGCACAAATCTGGCCTTTATGGAAGAGTGGCAAGAAGAAAGCCATTTCTTAAAGATATCCATAAAAAGTGTTGTTTAAAGTTTGCCACAAGCCACCTGGGAGACACACCAAACATGTGGAAGAAGGTGCTCTGGTCAGATGAAACCAAAATTTTACTTTTTGGCAACAATGCGAAACGTTATGTTTGGCGTAAAAGCAACACAGCTGAACACACCATCCCCACTGTCAAACATGGTGGTGGCAGCATCATGGTTTGGGCCTGCTTTTCTTCAGCAGGGACAAGGGAAGATGGTTAAAATTGATGGGAAGATGGATAGAGCCAAATACAGGACCATTCTGGAAGAAAACCTGATGGAGTCTGCAAAAGGCCTGAGACTGGGACAGAGATTTGTCTTCCAACAAGACAATGATCCAAAACATAAAGCAAAATCTACAATGGAATGGTTAAAAAATAAACATATCCAGGTGTTAGAATGGCCAAGTCAAAGTCCAGACCTGAATCCAATCGAGAATCTGTGGAAAGAACTGAAAACTGCTGTTCACAAATGCTCTCCATCCAACCTCACTGAGCTCGAGCTGTTTTGCAAGGAGGAATGGGAAAAAATGTCAGTCTCTCGATGTGCAAAACTGATAGAGACATACCCCAAGCGACTTACAGCTGCAATCGCAGCAAAAGGTGGCGCTACAAAGTATTAACTTAAGGGGGCTGAATAATTTTGCACGCCCAATTTTTCAGTTTTTGATTTGTTAAAAAAGTTTGAAATATCCAATAAATGTCGTTCCACTTCATGATTGTGTCCCACTTGTTGTTGATTCTTCACAAAAAAATACAGTTTTATATCTTTATGTTTGAAGCCTGAAATGTGGCAAAAGGTCGCAAAGTTCAACGGGGCCGAATACTTTCGCAAGGCACTGTATATATATATGTATATATTTATATATATATATATACAGAAATAGCTGAATAGTATGGCCTTGACTAGAATACAGTACATACATATGAAATTAGTAAATAGTTTGTAAACATTATTAAAGTGACCATTGTTCCATTATTAAAGTGACCACTTATTCCATGTCTTGATACATAGGGCAACAGCCTCTAAGGTGCAGGGTTGAGTAACCGGGTGGTACCCGACTAGTGACAGTTTCTATGTTCTGGGCGGAGGTTGGCTAGTGATGGCTATTTAACAGTATGATGGCCTTGAGATGGAAACTGTTTTTCAGTCTCTCGGCCCCAGCTTTGATGCACCTGTACTGATCTCGCCTTCTGGACGATAGTGGGGTGAACAGGCCGTGGCTTGGGTGGTTGATGTCCTTGATGATCTTTTTCATCTTCCTGTGATATCGGCGCTGTAGGTGTCCTGCAGGGCAGTCAGTGTGCACCCGGTGATGCGCTGGGCACACCACACCACCCTCTGGAGAGCACTGCGATTGCGGGCGGTCCAGTTGCCGTACCAGGCTGTGATACAGCTTGAAAGGATGCTCTCAATGGTGCAAATTTTTTCAGTCTCCTGAGGTGAAGTGGAGCTGTTGTACTACGTCGTTATTTGTCTGTTTGTGGCCCGCCTGTTAGCTTGCACGATTATTTGCCATTCTCCTTCAACCTCTCTCATCAACAAGCTGTTTTTTGGCAACAGGACTGCCGCTGACTGGATGTTTTTTGTTTTTCCCACCATTCTCTGTAAACTCAATTTCTGAGATAGTGGATCCGGTGGGCCTGGCACTGACAATCATACCATGCTCAAAGTCTCTTAGGTCACTCATTTTATCCATTCTAACGTTCAATCAAACAGTAACTGAATGCCTCCATGCCTGTCTGCCTGCTTTATATACAGTAGCAAGCCACAGCCACTTGACTCACTGTCTGTAGGAGCGATCCATTTTCGTGAACATGGTACCTAATTAACTATCTGGTGAGTGTATGTTCACACCGTGAAAGGGAAGTTAATATTTAGTGAAATTTGTGACTATCTATCTTGTTTAATCTAGTTTTTAACTAGCAATCATATTTACAATCGTACATTTCAATTGATTCAATTTTTTTATGAAATGCTGTATATGTTCTTATTCAAGATATGACCCTAGTTGAACCTGTGAAACTGTAATAGGACCACTAAGAGGCTGTAAGAAGATGCACAAAGAGGAAGCAATCACAGCAATCACGGTGAGACATTTACACATCACTCTCAAGCTAAAGCAGAAGAGATCATTGGCTAATTGGTAGATGGCTTTAGCATCCCTGTAAGAAAACTCAAAGAGCTAATCTGACAGTTTAGTATGGCTAAACAGAAAAGAATGAATGGTGGAGATCACAGTAATGAGCAGTTAGAGGTATGGAATTGGAAAGCATGGCTCTTGCGGGTGCACTTACAAAAATAACTCCATGCACTGCCGTATTGCTGAGCACTTTGGTGATTGCTAAGCAACTTTGGATCTCCATACTAGGCAATGAGGGTGGAAGAGTCAATATGTTCCTAACTTGACAGTAAGCAGTCAGTAATACTCAGTTAAAATAAAAAACTCAAGGAGAGTATTTTAATTTCAGTTATCAATGTTGGGTAAAATAGCCCATCCAAAAATACAAATAACATTCTAGTCTGATCACTCGCTGTGAGGTGAGAGTTCACCATAGAAGGTATCCACACCAACACTCTGAGCTCAGAGGTTTGCTCATGTTATATCATATGGGCATAGTACAATTGGTATGTCATCAAATCGCTGCAGTAGCCTACACGTCACTGTATCTAATACAAAGTCCAACAACGCAGCAAAGGCAGGAGGAAGTGTGATGTATTATGCAGTAGAAAGGAACAAAATGAATATGACAAAACAAACTAATTAACTTCTCCCCTGTATAATCTTGTTAGATTCAGCTAATTTAGCAGACTTTCATAAACTGACGCACATGAAAATAAATAATGTGCTGCACAGTTTCTGCTCAAAACAACAGAGCAGAGTGTCACTTCGACAGTCACTGTTGTGTACGACTCACATACATTTCTTATCAAAGCTTTTTTTCCCAGTGCACTTTATTAAGGCCCAGGATTTAATGGTGCCATTTCATACACAGCTCCTTAATAATGATAGCACAGACATCTCTTGTGTTTCATCTGGCTGGTGCCTTGCTGGTAGCGGAGCTATCATTCTGTATTTCCAATAGTGTCTGGGATCTGTTCGCTACACTGGGCACAAAACTTAAAACACCGCCCAGCACCAAACACAGTGCAGTAGGTGTCAAAATAATGCATCTTCAGAATCATCATAACCATGCAGTTTAACATCACCATTCTCTACAGTCTCCAGGTCAATAATATCAGTCACCAGTCATCCTCACAAATACTATTGTCATTGACATATTGTTTGTATACAAAAGCATGAATATTAATATTTGGATACACTTGAGTACCAGCTGTTAGAATAACATTCTCAGTCTTTGGTTCCTGAGCATGAGGATGACACAGTACATGACAGCAGAGATACAGCAACATCAGTAGAGACACAGCAACATCACTTCCTTGTGGCAGACAGAGAGACAGGACCTCCATGGCTTCACTACCCGGGGATGGATTGAGTTGACATTGACAGGAAAACATCCCATTCAGATGTCTTCGAAGCTGCTGTCCGATATCTGCTGATGTATAGGTGTTGGACAGGACTGACGTAACTGACTAAATCAAGGGGTAGTAGGGGTGTGTGAAAGTGTGTGTGTGTGTTTCTGTCTGCCTGTTTGTGAACATGCATGTGTAAAAAAGATATAGCAATAGTATTCCCAACCATCCAAACAGCTACTAATCACTTCTGTTCCATAATCTGATTTAATGATGTCATTTCCCCAAGGTTCTGTTAGTTCCCGTAGTGTAAATCCAACGGCTCATTTGATTTATAGCCACTCTTTGGGATTTGTATGATAATTGCCAAGATTTACATCGCTCTATTCCAGAGTGACATTTAACAGACTACTCAAGATATGTCAGGGAAAAACAATACGGTAAATCCACAGAAAAACAATACTGTAAAACCACAGAAAAACAGTACTGTATATCCACAGTCAGAGCAAAGATTGTCAAGACATATAAGCAAAGGCAAGTCTATTTAGTGTACCACAGTGAGCTCCACAGAGGATATGTGATAAATGTAATTTGTGACAGACTTATCGAATGAAAAGTATGCATTCATTACTCGTAAAGAACAGAAAGATAAGTTCATGTCAATGTTCACCAATGCGTACAGCAGTTCAGAATGCATTGGTCCATCATAGTTCAAGCCAAATGCAATTGAAGTCTGGTGTGCATTCAACTGATTTGATTGTTCATCACATTCTTATGGCACAGTACATTCCATTCAGCTACGTAGTTTCTGTCACTAATGCAGTCCTTTAATGTCAAACCACATTCATGATCATGGTTTCATCCTAAGCATTATGAAACATTCATACAGTGCTTTACTGTGGCCATGATACCCAGAAAAATAAATCCATTAAGATCCATAGTAAAACACATTTGAACATCAATACTAAATGTTCCTATGCATACTTTGCTACTGACACATTCAACGCTACATTCTTCTCACTGCGATCTTGAGGAGACATCTCACATTCTCAGAGTGTCAGAGACATATATGTTATCTCCGCACTGTTGTACTCATATCTCCCGCTCCACAGCTCTACACTAGAACTCCTCTTTATGGACCGTGGTTCCCACTGGGGGGGCTTCTGCTGCCATCTGTCCCACAGAAAGGCCTGGTCACAGTGAGACTTCCCTGGGTTGTCAGTGGCTGTCTCCCCCTCCGGAGCTTCAGGGTCCTCACAGACATCCATGACAGAGTGATCTGTGGCTTCCCCTGTGGCATCCTCTAGCTCCATGGGTGCCAGCTCAAATGCAGACAAGCTAATGCTAGCTGGGTCTAGTAATATTAGTGGATCTAGGTCTAGGAAGACTGGTTCTGGGTGGCACATCGTGGCTGGGTCCAGGGCTACTGAGTCTGGGGTGAATGGACTGCCCAGTCCGAGGGAGACCGGGCCAGGTGAATGTACTGTAACTTGGTCCTGTGGTTCTGAATCTTCAGGGAACTCTATAGGTAGGTCTTCATTCATGTGATCTAATCGGTACTCAATAGCTGGGTCCACACACACTGATTCCATTCGGTATATAGAGGGGTGGTCCGGACTGGGGGGGCTCAGAGAAACTGGGTCTGGTGGTGTGTACATGGCGATTGGGCTGAGGTCTGATGAACTCACACTAACTGTCTCCAGAGGTTCCAGAGGATCCAAGAAGACTGAGTCCAGATCTGATTCATCTGAGGAATTGAAGGTGGTTAAGACCAAATGGACCACAAATGGATCAGTTGGGCACTCAGTGGCCTGGTCCACTGGTTCTGGAACAGGTGGCCATTCTGGCTCCAGAGACTCATCAAATTCATCAAAGGAGTCTATGGTGACTGGATATGCACGCACGACTATTTCTGATGGGAACATGTCGGAGTCTAAGGGGAATGGATCTGGGAGGTCTGGAAGGCAGACAGTGGCTAAGTCCTGTGATTCTGGATTAGATGGGATCAGACACACATCCAGTGATTCTAAATCAGTTGGGCTCTCTGGTGTAACTATGACAGTTGGGCAAATGGTAACTGAGTATTGATCAAGTTGCTCTGATGAGCACACACTGGTATTAGACAGTGGCTCTATCTCTGGTGCTGTTGAGACTATAGGGCCTGGGTCTAAAGATTCAGTATCTGACAGACAGACAGGAACTGCCTGGTGTACAGGAGCTGTGTCTTGAGCCACTGGATCTTGCTGGTGCACAGTGACATCTTCCACAGATTCTGGATCTGATGGGGACAAGTCAGAGTCTGACTCTTGTGGTGGGGACACAGTGACCTCAGGTACTGGATATGGTAGGTACGTCACTCTTGGTTCTGGGACTAGGGGTTTCACATTAACTAAGTCAATCGATTCTGTATCGGAGCGGTTCACAATAGCTGGGTCCAGCTTGTGTGTTTCTTCAGGGCACACATTAGCTACGTCTGTGGGCTTGTCTGTTTCTACACTGTACACATTAGCTACGTCTGTGGGCTTGTGTGTTTCTACACTGTACACATTAGCTACGTCTGTGGGCTTGTCTGTTTCTACACTGTATACATTAGCTACGTCTGTGGGCTTGTCTGTTTCTACACTGTACACATTAGCTACGTCTGTGGGCTTGTTTGTTTCTACACTGCACACATTAGCTACGTCTGTGGGCTTGTCTGTTTCTACACTGCACACATTAGCTACGTCTGTGGGCTTGTCTGTTTCTACACCACACACATTAGCTACGTCTGTGGGCTTGTCTGCTTCTACACAGCACATATTAGCTATGTCTGTGGGCTTGTCTGTTTCTACACTGTACACATTAACTATGTCTGTGGGCTTGTCTGTTTCTACACGGTACACATTAGCTACGTCTGTGGGCTTGTCTGTTTCTACACTGTACACATTAGCTATGTCTGTGGGCTTGTCTGTTTCTACACTGTACACATTAGTTACGTCTGTGGACTTGTCTGTTTCTACACCGTACACATTAACTACGTCTGTGGGCTTGTCTGTTTCCAAACAATACACGTCTGTGGACACTGGATCTGGAGAGCACACAGTCTTTGGGTACTGCTGCTCTGAATCTACGGGGTCCTCTATGGCTGGATCCACAGACTGTGCTCCTGAGGAGCTCATGCTGACTGGGCCTGGAGATAACTGATCTGATAGGCTCTTAGTGTTCTGGTCTTGTGGTTCTGGGCGAACCACAGAGGTTGATGAGTCTACTGACGCTGGTTCTGGCTGGATCATGGCGACTGGATCCACAAGTACGGAATCTAGAGTGATCGGGATAGAACCCTCTACAAACAGTGATGCCGGACGACTTAGAATGGCTGGGTCCATTGAGATCTGTTTAGGAAGATGGCGCCTCATGACGGCCTGCTTCTCTTGTACCTCGTCCTCCTCAGGACAATTAACGGCTGCGTCTGCCGTGCTCTGTCTCACCAGCACCTTGCTCCTGGCCTGCGTCCCTACAGACACTTGAGCCACTTTAGCCCGTTTCCCAGCCGCCCATGTTCTCCCAGCTTCTCCCCCAGCCGTCCATGTTCTCCCAGCCACCCCTTCTCCCCCAGCCGCCCCTTCTCCCCCAGCCGCCCATGTTTTCCCAGCTTCTCCCCCAGCCGTCCATTTTCTCCCAGCCACCCCTTCTCCCCCAGCCGCCCATTTTCCCCCAGCCGCCCCTTCTCCCCCAGCCGCCCATTTTCTCCCAGCCACCCCTTCTCCCCCAGCCGTCCATGTTCTCCCAGCCACCCCTTCTCCCCCAGCCGTCCATGTTCTCCCAGCCACCCCTTCTCCCCCAGCCGCCCCTTCTCCCCCTGCCGCCCATGTTCTCCCAGCCACCCATTCTCCCCCAGCTGCCCCTGCTCCCCCAGCAGCCCCAGGATGTGGAGACCACGTGTTGTAGTGCTGCGTGAAGGTGTTGAAGTTGCTATTGAAGGCCCTGAGCTCAGTGCACAGGTCCCTCCTGAGATCAGACAACTCACGACGCATGGCCGACACTTCCTCCTTCCACTGCATGCTGATCGCTGCAGCTAGGTGGGCTGACTCCTTTATACTGGCCTCGATGGCTTTGGGTGAGGGCCTCTCTGGGGCCTGGAAGCTAGTTTTAGGGGGCCTGAACAGGCTGGGTGAATCAGGGGGCCCAGATTGAGGTTTGGCTGTGGCACCGGTACTGTCTTGGAGGTACAGTCTGTTTCTTCTGATAGGGCAGCCTAGATCGTCATGGGCCAATGGGACTATGTCTGCTACGTCTCGACGTACACTGGCCTGGTACTCAGGTAAGCTAGTGGCTTCCTGTGCATATTTTCCCTCTGGAAGACAAAGGTAAATATGTGTAGTATGTCGTCAGGTCACAGGTGTGAGCAGCTGGAGAGAATGTGCTAGTGTTAGCCACCAAGCACAGACATCAAGTCATGCAGTTTTTAAGTTAAGGAATGTATGAGTCAAAATAAGACTTGAAATTGTCTCATGTCTTCAGTGTCTAAAAATCATTATTATAGTCTTTCCTTGGATCTACGAAGCTACATAAGGAAACCTTTCAGAAAATAAAACATTTTGGTTATCAATATTACACTAAACGTTCATAGTCCCATTTTGACTCATATTTCTGATTATAGTTTACACTGCCTTCTCAATCTCAAATGAAACTGTATCATGCTCTTGCATGCTTCTCATCTTTTCACTGCACAAAGACAGACCCCAAAACACATGACAAAGAACAAGATACTGTAAAAACCTACTGTATGTATGGTATTCATACCTTCACCACAGATATGATACAGGTGTAACTTTGTGCACTGAAAAGAAGCAAAGATGAGCAACACATCCCCAACCACTATCAGGAAGTATATGAACCCTATTGAACATCATGAGGTCCAGTATGACCTATCTACCTGAAGTCAGAGGGTGGAACCAATCGTCCAAAGATTCCTGACATCAGACACACCCCATCCTCCACACCATAGATTGCATGAAATTGCCATGACAAATTTAAAGGTTATGTTTTAGTTTGTTGAGAAAGCAGTGTAAATAACTGGTGAAAATCTGTCAAATGCACAATTCTCCAGATGCCCACACCTTCTCTGACCCCTCCCTAATATCATTGGTAGAACTCCACGGTAGAAAGAATGGGTCTTCACTTCTTTACCAGGGGAAGGATGTTGTTGTTTTTGTGTCTATCCAGAAATGGGAAACAATGTCATTGCTACGGTTTATCCTCTGGCGAAGTAGATGACCTTACAGGACCGTTTGCTGAAATGATTTTTATTCACTCAGTGTCATATTTGCAGTTTATTTTATTCCACATAAAAAAATATAACTCTTGTTTTTGTGACCTCAATTGTATTGGCCAGTGCAGTCATTACCTGCCACATGAGACACCAGAATCTGTGGGAATTGAACTGGAGAACCTGTGGGAACTGAACTGGAGAACCTGTGGGAACTGAACTGGAGAACCTGTGGGAACTGAACTGGAGAATCTGTGGGAACTGAACTGGAGAATCTATGGGAACTGAACTGGTGAAGCTGTGGGAATTGAACTGGAGAATCTGTGGGAATTGAACTGGAGAATCTGTGGGAACTGAACTGGAGAATCTGTGGGAGAGAAAACTCAAAGCCGTTGCTGTGGCAACAATGTGTATGCATCACAATGTGGTTTGTAAGTACAGGTAGATAAAGCTGTCGTAAACCCATTCAGTCATTAAGACTCTGGAGTTGAAGGACTGTTCATCTGAGCACTATTTCCCCTGCCCAGAGTTTCAGCTGAGAACACACGCAAAGTATCTGTGGCTTATCATGAAATAAGGTATAGAGCCAGATTGTGCTGAAGGCGATTAAGTCCACCAACTAAAAGAAAAGGCTATAGTAAGGAAACAGCAGAGGGAGAAAAAACAATCCATCCTCACTTAATCTGAAAAGGTCTCGTGATATAATGTTCACTTCATGTGCCTGCAGAATCATTTCAATAGGGTTCATATCTTCACTCTCTGATGTTATGTGGAATGAGAATATGAATGACTGAATTGAAAATGCAATATGATGGATTGACTCCAAGCAACTCATAAACTATACTTGAATATGCTCTGTATATATCAACAATCAGGAAATATGTAAAAGTGGTTCATGCAGATGTATGGAGCCACTTCATAAAGCACTTCAAGAGCAGAGCATCACAAGAAATGTCACGTGCATGTTGTTAATTTCTTAATTCTCACTTGATATAACATTTTGATATTTACAAACGGGAACTGTACCCTTGTGTATAAGGTTTACTTTGCATGGCTATATCAACTTATCATCCACTTTGGAATCAGAGATCAGCTGTCATCTCAATAGTGTTCATACTCTACTGTATACAGTATGTGTTGTATCTGTTAATGTGGTGCAGTCCCCTCCTCCCCTGTTGTTCTGACCTGCTGTGGCCCTGATGGTAGAGGTGAGGGTGGAGGAGGTCATGGTGGGGATGCAGTCATCATCCTGGGAGTAGCCAGCCTGGATGGCCCTCAAGTAGCTGTGGCTCCGTGTCCGGAAACAGCCGGGCAGGTCCAGAGCCTCCACAGCCTGAGATTCCACCTCACTGAACACCGACTCACAGACTGACTCAAACTGACCGTTTATCTCTGTCTCACTCACCTGGAGGAGAGAGCAGCAGGGTGAGAAAGGGTAAATTCAATGAAAGTTCTTGTCTTTGTGGGAAAACATTAATTGGTTGTATACAACGTTTGATGTTATGCTCTTTTCTTCCTTTTAATAAAAAAGTGTTTGCTTGAAATGGCTACCAGCTAATTGCCAGGAGAGCAAATATTTGAAAAGGAGAACGTCTGCAAATGTATTGTTCATTTGAGCATTGTCTTGATGCGCTATTACTTAGAGAAATGTCAAGCATATGACTTGCTCACCAGGACAATGTTTTTTGTTTGTTGTTTTTTGTTTTTCTCAATTCCTCCAGTTTGCCACAGTTGCCTAAATAATGCATTCTGAAAGCCAGATCTGTGTTGAAATGTGTAAAAGATTAGAGGAAGTCAAGGTGACATGTTCTAGTGGCATAGCATACGTTATGAGTGTTAGTTCCCTCTGAATCCCCTGAGACAATGTGTCCTGATCTCAACAGAACCATTATGTGGCAATCTTAATATCCTGAGACAGAAGTGCATCTTGCGATATAGAGATATCAATTTAAGGAAGTTTAAATGGTCCGATGTGTATCTCACCATTCCCATTTGGCAATCCTGAGAATCGTAGATAAGGATCCTGTTCTATTGCGAGATATATAATCTTGTAATAACCTCAGCAGGGTGCCGTGGAGGCAGAGATAAAGCCAGAGAATTAGTGGGAGAGAGGTTGAGCTTTTAAGACTTGGGACAAATCAATACACTCCGACTTTAAGAGCGAGATTTAGATCTTAAATGAACATAAACCAGACACATAAAAGACTCAAGACTCAATTTTGCACAAATGCACAAATATATGAGGGGGTAAGAAAGTTTGATAAAAGTATATGCATCTAAAGGCTGAATGAAGGAAGAGAGAAGGATGGCAAGCTACAGTATGGAACATCATATAATATCCCATTGTCTTCTGACGGGTGGCTTCATTCTAACGTGAAACGCATTGCCAGAGTCTGAGCAGACGTCCGTCACGATATCTGACGTAATACAATGATTATATCTTGTAAATATCATTGCTATAGGCCAGAGACTCACCTGGCTAACCTGGCTAACACAGCTGGCCTGGCTGAGAGTGCTGATTGCCCGCATGTAACTCTGGTTCCTGGAGCGGAATTGGGCTGTTGGGAGAGGTGGCTGCCGGTAGTTATAGATGGTGGAGGGCTCCAGGGCCAAGCTGGGGTGGGGGTGAATGTCTCTGGAGGCCTGCACCTGGAAGCTCTGACTGAATGGAGAGAGAGAGACGACAGAGAGAGAAAGAGATTGCAGAGAGAGAGAGAGAGAGAGAGATGGCAGAGAGAGAGACGACAGAGAGAGACGACAGAGAGAGAGATGGTAGAGACACAAATAGATAGAAAGGGAGATTATTATACTTGTAAAGGGGTCGTAGAAATTGGCTTAATAATTTTAAGTAAACATAGTTTGACAAATTTGTCACATGGCCACAGGTCTTACAAAAGGGAATAAAACAGTTAAGTGTTAATTACTTCACGGCAGGCATCCTCTGGGTGAGCTGAACTTCAGACTGAGACTGATTATGACATTGCATTGACCAAGAGAGGGGGATCTTCCTCCCTCCACTAAATCATTGCTGTGTTCAACAGTGTCCCCGAAATGGCAATTCGATTCGCTATTGTGCTGAAGCAGCCAATCAATGCTTGGAGATGAGGGAAATGCAAATGAGGAGCTAGTTAGCAAGCAGAGCAAGCATTTCTAAGATAGCAGGAGAGTGTCAGCCAGGTCAATTAAATGTGCATCCCCATAAGGGAAACAGCCTTCACTCACGCCGTCACAGAGATGCATACAAAGCTCTCTACCGCTCTCCATTTGGCAAATCGGACCATAACTCTATCCTCCAGATTCCTGCTCACAAGCAAAAACTCAAACAGGAAGTACCAACGACACGATCAATACGGAAGTGGTAAGATGAAGCGGATGCTAAGCTACAGGACTGTTTCTCTAGCACAGACTGGAATATGTTCTGGGATTCATCCGATGGCATTAATAACTTATTTGGGATAGGGGGCAGCATTTTCACTTTTGGATGAATAGCGTGCCCAGAGTGAACTGCCTCCTACTCAGTCCCAGATGCTAATATATGCATATTATTATTAGTATTGGATAAAAAACCCTCTGAAGTTTCAAAAACTGTTTGAATCATGTCTGTGAGTATAACTGAACTCATATGGCAGGCAAAAACCTGAGAAAAAAACAAACAGGAAGTGGGAAATCTGAGGTTTGCAGTTTTTGAAGTCACCCCTATTGAATACACAGTGGGATATTGGTTATGTTGCACTTCCTAAGGCTTCCACTAGAAGTCAACCGTCATTAGAATGTTGTTTCGGCTGCTACTGTGATGTGGGACCGGATGAGAGCTCTTTGTGTCATGTATTGTCATGTTGTGTCTTGTTCCTGTTCTTTCTCTTCACCCTGTCTCCCTCTGCTGGTCGTATTAGGTTACCTTTCCTTACCCTCCTTCCCCCAGCTGTTCCTTGTCTCCTCTAACTACCTCGTTCACCCCTTTTCCCACCTGTTCCCTTTTTCCCTCTGATTAGGTCTCTATATCTCTCTCTGTTCCTGCTTCTGTCTTTGTCGGATTCTTGTTTGTGTTTCTCATGCCTGAACCAGACTATCGTCGTGTTTGCTGCAACCTTGTCCTGTCCTGTCGGAATCTGCCAGTTCATCTGAGCCTACGTGTGTTTCGTCATTAAAGAAACTCTGTTTTTGTTAATTCGCTTTTGGGTCCTCATTCACGCACCTGACAGAAGAATCCGACCAAGAATGGACCCAGCGACTTCGGATCCTCTCCACTCAGCCGTCGAGATCCAGGGAGCGATGCTAGGCAGACACGAGCAGGAATTGTCTGCTGCTCGACATGCCGTTGAGACCCTGGCCACCCAAGTCTCCAACCTCACAGAACAGGTTCACCATCTCCGCCTCGATCCACCGGTCACTTCCAGGGCTTTCGAATCTCCGGAGCCCAGAATCAATAACCCGCCGTGTTACTCTGGGGAACCCACTGAATGCCGCTCGTTCCTCACCCAGTGTGATATTGTGTTTTCTCTCCAGCCCAACACTTACTCCAGGAGCACTGCTCGTATCGCCTACGTCATATCTCTCCTTACTGGACGGGCTCGTGAGTGGGGCACGGCAATCTGGGAGGCAAGGGCTGAGTGTACTAACCAGTATCAGGACTTTAAGGAGGAGATGATACGGGTTTTTGATCGATCTGTTTTTGGGGAGGAGGCTTCCAGGGTCCTGTCTTCCCTATGTCAAGGTAATCGATCCATAACAGACTACTCTATTGAGTTTCGCACTCTTGCTGCCTCCAGTGGCTGGAACGAGCCGGCTTTGCTCGCTCGTTTTCTGGAGGGTCTCCGCGCAGAGGTAAAGGATGAGATTCTCTCCCGGGAGGTTCCTTCCAGCGTGGATTCCTTGATTGAACTCGCTATTCGCATTGAGCGACGGGTTGATCTTCGTCACCGAGCTCGTGGAAAGGAGCTCGCGTTCTCCGTTGCCCCCCTCTCCGCATCACTACCATCTTCCTCTGCCGGCTCGGGTGCTGAGCCTATGCAGCTGGGAGGTATCCGCATCTCGACTAAAGAGAGGGAACGGAGAATCACCAACCGCCTCTGTCTCTATTGCGGTTCCGCTGGTCATTTTGTCACTTCATGTCCAGTAAAAGCCAGAGCTCATCAGTAAGCGGAGGGCTACTGGTGAGCGCTACTACTCCTGTCTCTCCTTCAAGATCCTGCACTACCTTGTCGGTCCATCTACGCTGGACCGGTTCGTCAGCTTCCTGCAGTGCCTTGATAGACTCTGGGGCGGAGGGCTGTTTTATGGACGAGACCTGGGCTCGGGAACATGACATTCCTCTCAGACAGTTAAGGGAGCCCACGGCCTTGTTCGCCTTGGATGGTAGTCCTCTCCCCAGGATTCAGCGTGAGACGCTACCTTTAACCCTCACTGTCTCTGGTAATCATAGCGAAACCATTTCTTTTTTAATTTTTCGTTCACCTTTTACACCTGTTGTTTTGGGCCATCCCTGGCTAGTTTGTCATAATCCTTCTATTAATTGGTCTAGTAATTCTATCCTCTCCTGGAACGTCTCTTGTCATGTGAAATGTTTAATGTCTGCTATCCCTCCTGTTTCCTCTGTCTCTTCTTCACAGGAGGAGCCTGGTGATTTGACAGGGGTGCCGGAGGAATATCACGATCTGCGCACGGTGTTCAGTCGGTCCAGGGCCACCTCTCTTCCTCCACACCGGTCGTATGATTGTAGTATTGATCTCCTTCCGGGAACCACTCCCCCCCGGCGTAGACTATACTCTCTGTCGGCTCCCGAACGTAAGGCTCTCGAAGATTATTTGTCTGTAGCTCTTGACGCCGGTACCATAGTCCCCTCCTCCTCTCCCGCCGGAGCGGGGTTTTTTTTTGTCAAGAAGAAGGACGGGTCTCTGCGTCCCTGCATAGATTATCGAGGGCTGAATGACATAACAGTGAAGAATCGTTATCCGCTTCCTCTTATGTCTTCAGCCTTCGAGATCCTGCAGGGAGCCAGGTTTTTCACTAAGTTGGACCTTCGTAACGCTTACCATCTCGTGCGCATCAGGGAGGGGGACGAGTGGAAGACGGCATTTAACACTCCGTTAGGGCACTTTGAATACCGGGTTCTTCCTTTCGGCCTCGCTAACGCTCCAGCTGTCTTTCAGGCATTAGTCAATGACGTCCTGAGAGACATGCTGAACATCTTTGTTTTCGTTTACCTTGACGATATCCTGATTTTTTCACCGTCACTCCAGATTCATGTTCAGCACGTTCGACGTGTCCTCCAGCGCCTTTTAGAGAATTGTCTTTTTGTGAAGGCTGAGAAGTGCACTTTTCATGCCTCCTCCGTCACATTTCTCGGTTCTGTTATTTCCGCTGAAGGCATTAAGATGGATCCCGCTAAGGTCCAAGCTGTCATTGATTGGCCCGTCCCTAAGTCACGCGTCGAGCTGCAGCGCTTTCTCGGCTTCGCGAACTTCTATCGTCGTTTCATCCGTAATTTCGGTCAGGTGGCAGCTCCTCTCACAGCCCTTACTTCTGTCAAGACGTGCTTTAAGTGGTCCGTTTCCGCCCAGGGAGCTTTCGATCTCCTCAAGAATCGTTTTACTTCCGCACCTATCCTTGTTACACCTGACGTCTCTAGACAGTTCGTTGTCGAGGTTGACGCGTCAGAGGTGGGCGTGGGAGCTATTCTTTCTCAGCGCTCCCTCTCTGACGACAAGGTCCACCCTTGCGCGTATTTTTCTCATCGCCTGTCGCCGTCGGAACGTAACTATGATGTGGGAAACCGCGAACTGCTCGCCATCCGCTTAGCCCTAGGCGAATGGCGACAGTGGTTGGAGGGGGCGACCGTTCCTTTTGTCGTTTGGACTGACCATAGGAACCTTGAGTACATCCGTTCTGCCAAACGACTTAATGCGCGTCAGGCTCGTTGGGCGCTGTTTTTCGCTCGTTTCGAGTTCGTGATTTCTTATCGTCCGGGCTCTAAGAACACCAAGCCTGATGCTTTATCTCGTCTCTTCAGTTCTTCAGTAGCCTCCACTGACCCCGAGGGGATTCTCCCTGAGGGGCGTGTTGTCGGGTTGACTGTCTGGGGAATTGAGAGGCAGGTAAAGCAAGCACTCACTCACACTCCGTCGCCGCGCGCTTGTCCTAGGAACCTTCTTTTCGTTCCCGTTCCTACTCGTCTGGCCGTTCTTCAGTGGGCTCACTCTGCCAAGTTAGCCGGCCACCCTGGCGTTCGGGGTACGCTTGCTTCCATTCGCCAGCGTTTTTGGTGGCCCACCCGGGAGCATGACACGCGTCGTTTCGTGGCTGCTTGTTCGGTCTGCGCGCAGACTAAGTCCGGTAACTCCCCTCCTGCCGGCCGTCTCAGGCCGCTTCCCATTCCCTCTCGACCGTGGTCTCACATCGCCTTAGATTTTATCACCGGACTGCCTTCGTCAGCGGGGAAGACTGTTATTCTTACGGTTGTCGATAGGTTCTCTAAGGCGGCTCATTTTATTCCCCTTGCTAAGCTTCCTTCTGCTAAAGAGACGGCACAAATCATCATCGAGAATGTTTTCAGAATTCATGGCCTTCCGTCAGACGTCGTTTCGGACAGGGGTCCGCAATTCACGTCTCAATTTTGGAGGGAGTTTTGCCGTTTGATTGGGGCTTCCGTCAGTCTCTCTCCTTTTCAGAGTAGCCTCGGGTACCAGCCTCCGCTGTTCTCGTCTCAGTTCGCCGAGTCCAGCGTCCCCTCCGCTCAGGCTTTTGTCCAACGTTGCGAGCGCACCTGGAAGAGGGTCAGGTCTGCACTTTGCCGTTATAGGGGGCAGACTGTGAGAGCCGCTAATAAGCGTAGAACTAAGAGTCCTAGATATTGTCGCGGTCAGAGAGTTTGGCTCTCCACTCAGAACCTTCCCCTTAAGACAGCTTCTCGCAAGCTGACCCCGCGGTTCATTGGTCCGTTCTGTATTTCTCAGATCATTAATCCTGTCGCAGTGCGACTTCTTCTTCCGCGATATCTTCGTCGCGTCCACCCGGTCTTCCATGTCTCCTGTGTTAAGCCCGTTCTTCGCGCTCCCGCTCGTCTCCCCCCCCCCCCCCCCCCCCCATCCTTGTCGAGGGCGCACCTATCTACAGGGTCCGTAAGATTTTGGACATGCGTCCTCGGGGCCGTGGTCATCAGTACCTAGTGGATTGGGAGGGGTACGGTCCTGAGGAAAGGAGTTGGGTTCCCTCTCGGGACGTGCTGGACCGTTCGCTGATCGATGATTTCCTCCGTTGCCGCCAGGTTTCCTCCTCGAGTGCGCCAGGAGGCGCTCGGTGAGTGGGGGGGGTACTGTCATGTATTGTCATGTTGTGTCTTGTTCCTGTTCTTTCTCTTCACCCTGTCTCCCTCTGCTGGTCGTATTAGGTTACCTTTCCTTACCCTCCTTCCCCCAGCTGTTCCTTGTCTCCTCTAACTACCTCGTTCACCCCTTTTCCCACCTGTTCCCTTTTTCCCTCTGATTAGGTCTCTATATCTCTCTCTGTTCCTGCTTCTGTCTTTGTCGGATTCTTGTTTGTGTTTCTCATGCCTGAACCAGACTATCGTCGTGTTTGCTGCAACCTTGTCCTGTCCTGTCGGAATCTGCCAGTTCATCTGAGCCTACGTGTGTTTCGTCATTAAAGAAACTCTGTTTTTGTTAATTCGCTTTTGGGTCCTCATTCACGCACCTGACACTTTGAGTCAGTGGTCTGCCTACAGCCTCCTTCTCAGTCACGCGCTTTCACTTGAGAGGTAGCTCTCGTTCCATTGCTTTTCTACAGACAATGGAATTCTCCGGTTGGAACATTATTGAACTTTTATGATAAAAACATCCTAAAGATTGATTCTATACTTAGTTTCACAAGTTTCTTTGACCTGTAATATAACTTTTTGAACGTTTCGTCTGAATGGACCAGATCGCGCATTTGGATTTGTTTACCAAACACCCTAACAAAAGAAGATATTGGACATAAATGGACATAAATGATGGACATTATCGAACAAAACAAACATATATTGTGGAACTGCGATTCCTGGGAGTGCATTCTGATGAAGATCATCAAAGGTAAGTGAATATTTATAATGCTATTTATGAATAATGTTGACTACCCAACAATGTGGATATTTCTCTAGCTGGTTTGGGATCTGAGCGCCGTTCTCAGATTATGCTTTTTCCGTAAAGTTTTTTTGAAATCTGACACAGCGGTTGCATTAAGGAGAAGTGTATCTATATTTCCATGTCTAACAATTGTATTTTCATCGACATTTGTAATGAGTATTTCTGTGAATTCATGTGGCTCTCTGCAATATCACTGTAACACGCCAATGTAAAATACGATTTTTGGATATAAATATGAACTTTACCGAACAAAACATACATGTATTGTGTAACATGAAGTCCTATGAGTGTCATCTGATGAAGATCATCAAAGGTTAGTGATTCATTTTATCTCTATTTGTGCTTTTTGTGACTCCTCTCTTTGGCTGGAAAAATGGCTTGGTTTTTCTGTGAGCTGGTGGTGACCTAACATAATCGTTTGTGGAGCTTTCGAAGCTGTAAAGCATTTTTGAAATCGGACACCGTGGCTGGATTAACGAGAATTGTATCTTTAAAATGGTGCCTAATACTTGTATGTTTGAGAAATTTGATTTATGAGATTTCTGTTGATTTGTATTTGGCGCCCTGCAATTTCATTGGCTGTTGGCTAACGGAACCCCAGTCCTAGACAAGTTAAGGAGTTTACCACATCAGTCAACAGCTTCATTAATAAGTGCATTTACAACATTTCCCCACAGTGACCGTACGTACATATCCTAACCAGAAGTAATTTATTAAAGGCAACATCTTCACTGAGCTAAAAGCTAGAGCTGCCGCTTTCAAGGAGAGGGACACAAATCTGCACGCTTAAAAGAAGTCCCGCTACACCCTCAGACGAACCATCAAACAGGCTAAGCCTTAATACAGGACTAAGATCGAATCCTACTACACCAGCTCCAACGCTCGTAAGATGTGGCAGGGTTTGCAAACTATCATGGATGACAAAAGGAAACCCAGCCGAGAGTTGCCTAGTGACGCAAGCCTACCAGATGAGCTAAATGCCTTCTATGCTCGCTTCGAGGCAAGCAACACTGAACCATGTGTGAGAGCACCAGCTGTCCCAGACAACTGTAGAATCAGGCTCATAAGGCCGCAGGGCCAGATGGATTATCAGGAAGCGTACTCAGAGCATGCATTGACCAACTGGAAAGTGTCTTCACGGACATTTTCAACCTTTCTCTGACCCAGTCTGTAATACCTACATATTTCAAGCAGACCACCATAGTCCCTGTGCCTAAGAATACCAAGGTAAGCTGTCTAAATGACTACCGCTGTGTAGAAATCACATCTGTAGCCATGAAATGCTTTGAAAGTGGTAATAGCTCACATCAACACCATCATCTCAGAAACGCTGGGCCCCCTCTAATTCGCATACAGTTCCAACAGATCCACAGATGACGCCATCTGTATTGCACTCCACACTTCACTTTACGACCTGGACAAAATGAACACCTAAGTGAGAATGCTATTTATTGATTATGCCATAATACCCTCCAGGCTCATCACTAAGCTAAGGACCCTTTGACTGAACACCTCCCTCTGCAATTGGATCCTGGACTTCCTGATGTGCCACCACCTAGTGTTGAGGGTAGGCAACATCACCTCCGCCAAGCTGACCTTCAACACAGAGGCCCCCAGGGGTGCATGCTCAACCACCTACTATACTCCCTGTAAACCCATGACTGCGTGGCCACTCGTGACTCCAACACCATCATTAAGTTTGCCGACAACACGATGGTGGTAGGTCTGATCACCGATGACGATGAGACAGCCTATAGGGAGGAGGTCAGAGACCTGGCAGTGTGGTGCCAAGAAAACAATCTCTCCCTCAACATTGGCAAAACAAAGGGGCTTATTGTGAATTACAGGAAACAGAGGGCCAAACACACCCCCATTCACATCGATAGGGCTGTAGTGGAGCGAGAGCTTCCTGGGTGTCCACATCACTAAGGACCTACTGTATCATGGTCCAAACACACCAACCCAGTCATACAGAGGGAATAACAATGGCTCTTCCCCCTCAGGAGGCTGAAAAGATTTGGCATGGGCCCTCAGATCCTCAAAAAGTTCTACAGCTGCACCAATAAGAGCATCCTGATGGGTTGCATCACCGCTTGGTATGGCCACTGCTCGGCATAAGACTACAGACGGTAGTGCGTACGGCCAGTACATCACAGGGCCGAACTCCCTGCCATCCAGGACCTCTATACCAGACGGGGTCAGAGGAAGGCCTAAAAAATTGTCAAAGACTCCAGTCACCCAAGTCATAGACTATTTTCTCTGCTACAGCACAGCAAGCGGTACCGGAGCGAAAAGTCTGGAACCAAAAGGTACCTGAACAGCTTCTATCCACAAGCCATAAGACTTCTGAACTAAAATGGCTGATACTAAATTATTTAACTTCATATGGAGGAATAAACTTAAGTATTTAAGAAAAGCGCTAATATGTAGCACCCAAAATGAGGGAGGATTGAATGTTCTGGATTTTAAAACCTCTATAATCTTTAAGATCAAATGGATACAGAACCATTTAAGAAATAAGGATAGCATTTGGACTATAATCCCTAATTTAATATTCCAACAGAAACCTGCTCCTTTTACTCTCTGTTCTGTACGTAATAGACGATCAGCTCTGATAGCCTTTAGCCGTACCCTTATCCTACTCCTCCTCTGTTCCTCTGGTGATGTAGAGGTTAATCCAGGCCCTACAGTGCCTAGCATCACTTCTACTCCCCAGGTGCTTTCATTTGTTGACTTCTGTAACTGTAAAAGCCTTGGTTTCATGCATATTAACATTAGAAGCCTCCTCCCTAAATTTGTTTTATTCACTGCTTTAGCACACTCCGCCAACCCGGATGTCCTAGCCGTGTCTGAATCCTGGCTTAGGAAGACCACCAAAACCCCTGAAATTTCCATCCCTAACTATAACATTTTCCGACAAGATAGAACTGCCAAAGAGGGCGGTGTTGCAATCTACTGCAGAGATACCCTGCAGAGTTCTGTCATACTATCCAGGTCTGTACCAATACAATTCGAGCTTCTACTTTTAAAAATCCACCGTGTGCCCTGGACACCATATGTGAATTGATTGCCCCCCATCTATCTTCAGAGCTCGTGCTGCTAGGTGACCTAAACGGGGACATGGTTACCACCCCGGCCATCCTACAATCTAAGCTTGATGCCCTCTATCTCACACAAATTATCAATGAACCCACCAGGTACAACCCCAAAACCGTAAACACGGGCACCCTCATAGATATCATCCTAACCAACTTGCCCTCCAAATACACCTCTGCTGTTTTCAACCAAGATCTCAGCGATCCGTAATGGGTCTACGGTCAAACAACCACCCCTATTTACTGTCAAATGCTCCATAAAACACTTCAGCGAGCAGGCCTTTCTAATCGACCTGGCCCGGGTATCCTGGAAGGATATTGACCTTATCCCATCAGTAAAGGATGCCTGGGTATTCTTTAAAAGTGCCTTCCTCACCATTTTAAATAAGCATGCCCCATTCAACATTTTTTGAACCGGGAACAGATATATCCCTTGCTTCTCTCCAGACCTGACTGCCCTTGACCAGCACAAAAACATCCTGTGGCGTTCTGCATTAGCATTGAATAGCCCCCGTGAAATGCACATTTCAAGCAGAAATTTACATCCTGTAGCACAAACTCAGAAAAGTTCTGGGACACTGTAAAGTCCACTGCACTGACGCTAGAAAACACTGTCACCACCAAATCCACTATAATTGAGAATTTCAATAAACATTTTTCTACAGCTGGCCATGCTTTCTACCTGGCTACCCCTACCCTGATCAACAGCCCTCCACTCCCCACAGCAACTGGCCAAAGCCTCCCCATTTCTCCTTCACCCAAATCCAGATAGCTGATGTTCTGAAAGAGCTACCAAATCTGGACCCCTAAAAATGAGCCGGGCTAGACAATCTGGACCCTCTCTTTCTAAAATGATCTGACGAAATTTTTGCAACCCCTATCACTAGACTGTTCAACCTCTCTTTCATATAGTCTGAGATCCCCCAAAGATTGGAAAGCTGCCGCGGTCATCCCCCTCTTCAAAGGGGAGACACTCTAGACCCAACTGCTACAGACCTATATCTATCCTACCCTGCCTTTCTAAGGTCTTCGAAAGCAAAGTTAACAAACGGATCACCGACCATTTCGAATCCCACTGTACCTTCTCCACTATGATATCTGGCTTCCGAGCTGGTCATGGGTGCACCTCAGCCACGCTCAAGGTCCTAAACGCTATCATAACTGCCATCGGTAAGAGACAATATTGTGCAGCCATATTCATCGACCTGGCCAAGGCATTTGACTCTGTCAATCACCACATTCTTATCGGCAGACTCAACAGCCTTGGTTTCTCAAATGATTGCCTCGCCTGGTTCACCAACTACTTCTCTGATAGAGTTCAGTGTGTCAAATCGGAGGGCATGTTGTCTGGACCTCTGGCAGTCTCTATGGGGGTGCCACAGGGTTCAATTCTCGGGCCGACTCTCTTCTCTGTATACATCAATGATGTCGCTCTTGCTGCTGGTGATTCTCTGATCCACCTCAACGCAGACGACACTATTCTGTATACCTCTGGCCCTTCTTTGGACTCTGTGTTAACTAACCTCCAGACGAACATAAATGTCATACAACTTTCCTTCTGTGGCCTCCAACTGCTCTTAAATGCAAGCAAAACTAAATGCATGCTCTTCAACTGATCGATGCCCGCACCTGCCCGCCCGTCCATCATTACATCATTACTCTGGACGGTTCTGACTTAGAATATGTGGACAACGTCAAATACCTAGGTGTCTGGTTAGACTGTAAACTCTCCTTCCAGACTCAAATTAAGCATCTCCAATCCAAAATTAAATCTAGAATCGGCTTCCTATTAAAGCATCCTTCACTCATGCTTGACTTCGGCGATGTCATTTACAAAATAGCCTCCAACACTCTACTCAATAAATTGGATGCCGTATATCACAGTGCCATCGGTTTTGTCACCAAAGCCCCATATACTACCCACCACTGCAACCTGTACGCTCTCGTTGGCTGGCCCCCGCTTCATACTCGTCGCCAAACCCACTGGCTCCAGGTCATCTACAAGTCTCTGCTAGGGAAAGCCCCGCACTATGTCAGCTCACTGGTCACCATAGCAGCACCCACCCGTAGCACGCACTCCAGCAGGTATATCTCACTGGTCACCCCCAAAGCCAATTCTTCCTTTGGCCGCCTTTCCTTACAGTTCTGCCAATGACTGAAACAAACTGCAAAAATCACTGAAGCTGGAGACTCATCTCTCCCTCACTAGCTTTAAGCACCAGCTGTCAGAACAGCTCACAGATCACTGCACCTGCACATAGCCCATCTGTAAATAGCCCATCCAAATACCTCATCCCCATACTGTATTTATTTATTTATTTATCTTGCTCCTTCGCACCCCAGTATCTCTACTTGCACATTCATTCATATAACACATACAGTGCCTTGCGAAAGTATTCGGCCCCCTTGAACTTTGCGACCTTTTGCCACATTTCAGGCTTCAAACATAAAGATATAAAACTGTATTTGTTTGTGAAGAATCAACAACAAGTGGGACACAATCATGAAGTGGAACGACATTTATTGGATATTTCAAACTTTTTTAACAAATCAAAAACTGAAAAATTGGGCGTGCAAAATTATTCAGCCCCTTTACTTTCAGTGCAGCAAACTCTCTCCAGAAGTTCAGTGAGGATCTCTGAATGATCCAATGTCGACCTAAATGACTAATGATGATAAATACAATCCACCTGTGTGTAATCAAGTCTCCGTATAAATGCACCTGCACTGTGATAGTCTCAGAGGTCCGTTAAAAGCGCAGAGAGCATCATGAAGAACAAGGAACACACCAGGCAGGTCCGAGATACTGTTGTGAAGAAGTTTAAAGCTGGATTTGGATACAAAAAGATTTCCAAAGCTTTAAACATCCCAAGGAGCACTGTGCAAGCTATAATATTGAAATGGAAGGAGTATCAGACCACTGCAAATCTACCAAGACCTGGCCGTCCCTCTAAACTTTCAGCTCATACAAGGAGAAGACTGATCAGAGATGCAGCCAAGAGGCCCATGATCACTCTGGATGAACTGC